>NC_091754.1:25206904-25356904 GCF_043380555.1 Nothobranchius furzeri | reverse complement strand
TAAGCTGGGTGAAGGAAGGCGTCATAAAATGACGGTGAGGACATCTGTGTGTTTGCCTGCTGCTGCCATGTGAGAGCAGAAGGTTCCAGATGAAAAGACCAGAGGGTCGGAGGTCTTCTTTTGCATTAAACAATGAAGAAACACTAGACTCAGTCATCAGGAATTATGTAGGTTAAAAATGAAATTATGATCCAAATGATGCATAATAGAAGTTCAGTAGCAAAACATTTTACTATTGAATTATTTTGTTCAGCAAACAAGAAAACACTGTAACTATGAATAAATATAAAATGTATTTTTTTGAATGTTATGAAAAATTTTCCAGGTTTTGGTCGAACTCTGGACCAGATCTACCCTTAGTGGTGCCTGGAGGGGGCGTGGGAGTTCGCCCAACCAATCTACATGTGATTTTTGGATTTGGAGAAAGCGTCCGACCGGGGGGGGGGGGGCTTTGGGGGGTACTTCGGGAGTATGGGGTACCAGGCCCCTTGATATGGGCTGTTAAGGTGCTTTTCCAGGAGCTATACTCAGAGCAACTCGGACCGAAGCAGCTCGGTCCAACCACTGTTCCCAAGGGCCCGGTTCGGTATTTTCCCTCTACTTTCTCCCCTATTTTTAGTCCCTGCTCCGTTGAGGTACCTGGTAAGGCCGAGTTGGGCCGTCATCATGATTCAGGTCGCTGACTGACTTGGGGGTGGAGTCACTGGTTGCTCCGGAGTTTTTTGCCTTGTGTTTCACTGCCTGCGCCCATTTCCTGGTTCAGAGTCTAACAAAAAGCCATAAAACTGAGCTAAATGACCACCACCACCACCATCTTTCAGCTGAGTTGTGTTTCTGTGGAGCATACAGGTTACCTTACACGGTTTACTGATCTCCTCGTGTAATTTGTCTGAAAATAGTCTTCTACCTCCCTTTCCAGGCATTAGCCACAGAAAGAAAAGAGATGAGGAAACTCTGCAGGTCAGAAAAAGCCACACAGGTCTACGTCACACTGTAAATCCTCTTGGCTAGGACACAGCAGAGCATGTCTCAGCTAGTAGAAGCTAACCATTAGCATTAGCACTCCTTCAGGCTTGAGTTATTTGTGGGGATAAAACATTACAGCGTGAACAGAGGCAGTGGTAGAGTTGTAGCCTAGTGAACTAGACCAAATTCTTGCTTTGCAAAGAATGGTCTAGGCATGCTCCATTGGAACATCAGCAGCTCCTACCAGGACTCTGGCTGGCCAATCACAGCTCTCTAGAGGGGTTTCAAACACATAAAGAGCTGTGATTGGTCCATAATGGTGGGCCAATCATAGTGCTCTATCTGCTTAGTGAACAAATCACAGAGCTTTATCCGCTTTGTGGGCCAATCAGGGCACTCTATATGCCTGGTGGGTGGGATGATGCAACAGAGTGAAACAAGAGTATGTCACATTCATTGTCCAGTGGAATGCGGAGATCATTTGAAAGACAACGGTAGAACCCGCCCCACAACCGAGAGCCGTCAATGGGGCATGGCCAGACTAAATAATACATTTATTTATTTAGTCTGGCTTGCCAGGCTAGTAGAGTTGTGCAATTGGAGGCAAATGTTTCCAATATATTGAATATGTGTGAGTTTTTCTGCCCACCTTTACACCGGCTAACTACTACTTCCTGAAATAGGAGCAGCAGAGCTTTTATTTCACAGAGAATGCCTCACAAGGCATTTATATACTATACTAGAGACCACAGTTTATGTCCTCTCTAAGTGTAATTCCTATAGGACTAATTACGTCGCTTTTCCCAACCATTTGAATTATGGTTTGTAGTGCCACTTATACACAAACACAGTCTTTCTCTCTGAAATGGACGTTGGACAGCAGAAACTGAATGAAGGATACCAATTTCTCCTTACCATCACAGAGGAATTTAATATTTACATTTTCTGTCTGTTCATGATATTAAGTGAGACTTTTAATTTTTACCGCTCTTGATTGGTGGAGCTCTTTTGTGATTTCGGTTTATGTTAAAGGATCAACGGAAAAGGAGAAGAGGTGAAATGGTAATCAGCTTGCTGCTTTAGACACCAGATCAACTAAGTTTAGGTCAACTTCTCTGTGAGGATAATTTTTACTTAAATTTTTTTTTTCAGTCAACATGTTGGACATTTGGCTGTGTTAAAGCTGAAGAGGCCCCCCAGCCCCAAGGAGAGAATATGATGAAAAACCTAAGCTATACTGTCCTGGGCTTCAGGAGGACCATGCAGCTGGAGTTCAGAAACCTTCAGGCTGTAAATCATAAGAGGAGCTGATAAACTCTGGGTTTTCCTAAGCAAACATTGAGAGCAGGATGTCTGGTAAATGTTAGAGGATAACGTTACCAATCAGCTATGTACATTGACCGTCCTCGTATCAGCTCATACGTTCTGACTTCCTCTCCTAAAACCAGAGTTCACGTTTTGCAGGTGTGAGTTGGGGAAGTCTGTTAAACTCTTTTAGTGTGAAGACCCCAGAGCATTCAGTTAAATCTAGATGTAGACTTTAAATGGCACACTGAGTGAGGATTTCTCTCTGACAAAAGAGCAGATCCCTCACTTTCCTGCTAACTTCTCCCATAGAACCAGGGTTTTCCCCAGAATAATTACAAAACAATTACTCAAGACCTCGCAATTGTTTAGAGACATTTAGAGAACTCCCTTTATAAATACGATTTACAATCGTTTTCACTAGACGATCATCTGAAAGTGACACTGTGTTCCCCAATAATTAAATTACAGACTGTTGGTCATTTCATTGCCAGGAAACATTATTATTTATTGTTGTTTGATTAAAATAAGAATATTCACTCAGCTAACTGTTCCAAGTAACTGAAGCAGCTAAATAGAAACGTAAAGTCTTGGACTCAACCCAAACCTTTTGTCCTCATCTTCTTCCTTATTTTAGCAAGAGATCAGTTTTGTAATTGCTTCACACACACACTGTCATGGTCCGAGATGAGCTGCCTGTCAGTTTGCTTTTCTTTGAGTCCTGTTTGCAGGTGGGTGTGTCTGAGAGCAAACAGCTGCAGCTGATCTTGTCGACAAGGCCCAGGGGATTTGAGGAGCAGTGTGACCCAACACCTCACTGGATGATTACTCTGTTTTGGGCAGCTCTAGCCACTTGACCTGCATCAAGTTTGTATATTTGAGAAAACCTGTCACCCGAAAGCCTCTGACTAATCTCCCCCGTTCTCCAGGTTTCCCACTCCATCTCCCCTCTTCAACATAACCACCCCGGATTCCTGCACTCCAGCTCACACTGCTGTTCCCCTGGCCGTCCGCTCTCAGCCGCTCACCTGTCTTCATCAGCATCCTCACCAACATCTCCGTTGGACAAACTGTGCTTCGCTCTCTGGACCCCTTCAGCTCTCCCGGACCTGGCCAAGTCTGCTTCTGGAAAACGGAAAGCCCCCTCTTAGCCAGCATCTCCATCATCCTTCTAGAAACTCACTGTCTCCTTCCTCAGAACCCCACCTTGGAATCCTGCTACTGGTCACGCAGCGTCTTCAGTTCCTGTCTCTACTCCTTTAGTTCTTTATCGATAATAAATCCTTTAATTTTTTGCACTTAACCTGCTTTCTGTGTATTGATTCTGCATGTCGTGGGTCAGAAAACTGCCTCCCAACATCACACACACACACACACACACACACACACACACACACACACACACACACACACACACACACACACACACACACACACACACACACACACACACACACACACACACTGAATCACAGTGAGTGTGAGGCACATTGTTTCCCTCTAAGCCGGTGATTCCTATGTGCCAGAACAACAAATCTAGTAATTTCCTGCGGAGTCAGAGGAATGTGGGATCGCTCCCTTCTCACAAGCTGTTTTTCTTCTTCTGAACTCTGTGAGATGTCTTTGATTTTGGGGGGTCAAAAATGATCATGCTGAGAACAAATTTTGAAGAACACAATGTTCTAAAACACTTGCACATGTGTGACGGCTGCATGGGTTCTGAAATGCGCTGATGGTTCAGAGTAGCAGGAGCTTTTAGAGGCTCTCAGAGTTTCTGCTGAGGCAGTTCCTGTTGGACTATGGAGAAGGTCTTTTTTGTCAACAGAAAAGAGGAAAAATGTACTTTTTCATTTTGAGACTGTGCACTATGAACTGTGGCTATTCGGCCCAAAATAAATGAAACCCAGGTGATAATTGCCATGTGTTACAGTAATTTTTACAAATATAAAAGACTACAGCCTAGAGGCTCTTATGTAATGTCAGGAATGCAGAACTGTCAAGTACATAGGTGGCAGTACAAAAATAAAACTAATACTTAAAATTCAACTTTGTTTTTTCCATTGTTAGATATGTAAAAGGAAATATTTTATTGATGTAACCAAATATTTACTCTGGTCATATGTGTCAAACACGGTAATCATTGATTTAAATGACATTTGTGATGTTTTGTCCTCAGTGTGATATATGTGCTAAATGCATGTGCACATTCTAACTAAATACACAGCTTATTTCAAACAGCTCATTGTCTCTGTTTAAGTTCTGACATCTTTGTAGTCCTCGTAGGCATGAATGGATAATTATTGCTCGGTCTGGCTGAAGAACGAGGCTCTGTCCTTTCCATCCATTCTCATCTATCTAGCATCGATTAACAGGGGCTGCCTATGGACGCGTGTGAGTCTTGATTCCCGATAGGGGATTGAATCCACCTGAGAATCGTTCATGGAGCCGGTAAAATTGGGATGGGAGGGGAGCGCTTTGTCAAGAAGGGATTTGTCAGGGGATCCCCTGATGTTCTGAACTCGCTTTCTGGAATATGCCCCTGGCAGCTGGCAAAATAGAAAAAAGGTGAGCACATCCTGTTTACAATGTGGAGTGATGGCAGGAACGCCCAATCATATATATATATATATATATATATATACACCGTAAATCCTCTAATACAGGCCGGTATTCAATTAAAGGCCGGGTCTCCAATTTTGGCCGGTGTCGGAGTCAGCGGAGGTAAATAATGGCCGGTCTCTTATTGTGGCCGGATGGAATGTGGTAACAAGCAAGTACGAGACTCCCAGCGGCAGGGTTATAGTCTCCAAATCAACCAGCAGGAGGCAGTAGGGGTTCGCGCAGACCTTTATTAGGCTTTTTCTTCTAGCTTTGTAACGCTTCAGACACGATCCTCTATCACGCTCCTACCACACAGAGTCACGGTGTCAGTTAACCATGCTAATTCAACCCACTCCACAGAACACACATCACCCTCCCTGTGGCTTACATAACACTCACACAACACGCAAATCAGCACATAGGAACTAGCAGAACGATAGGAAACACATATAACACAATACCCAGAATGCACCTGGCTTACAACCCCAGCCAGGTCATTACACTATCAAGTTCAAAGAGAACGTGCTGATTATGCTGCAGAACACTCTGGAGAGCAGCAGTAGGGGGTGTATGAACTACAGTAATCCCTCGTTTATCGCGGTAGATGCGTTCCAGACCTGGCCGCGATAGGTGAAAATCCGCGAAGTAGGGACTCCCAGCATGCCCCTCGCGGGGATTCCCTCCACGTCGCACCTACGTCACAAACCGCGGCTATAAACGGAAGTCGCCTTTACAGCTCAGTCATCGTTTCTTCAGATTCACGATCAGAGTTTCCAACCTACCACTCAATCCAACGAACTATCAGCTCATAGTAAGTTATCTTACTTACTTCTGGAAAGCCCGGCATTTCCGTGTCACTTCGTTGATGCTCGAACGCTCGGGGGTTTCCTAGAGCAGCCGGCGTTTCACCGACGCTATCACTTCCGCGTCTGTGAAACCACGCTCCCGTAGGTACTGACACGCGATCGTTCATGTCGGTTCATTTCCTCTAATGTTTTCTGTCTTTTATTTGCGCCTGATGCGTTTCGCTGCATGCTGTGGAGCGGGGCGCTGCGGGCATCACCTTGTTCTCCGACGCACTGATCACTGATACGGCCGCCAAACAGCAAGCGCTCCGCTGTTTTTGCGGTCGGTAGATCTTTTAGAACTGCAGTTCAAAGGTAACTCATGAGGTGAATATATATGAACCCAGGTAACAGTTTTTCTTTAGGATTGAGAGGAGATGCAGGAAGATAATAAACAGACAGGACAGAAAAATAGTCAAATAAAAACAAGTTAGTTTTTGTACCTGGTGGTTGCAACAAACAGACACCATTGAAGGTAATCAGAAGTGAGGAACAGAAAATGAAATAATTATTTTAATGTTTAGAGCAGCAGGAACTCCGAGAGGCTGCAGGCGCATCAGTGAGTTTGCGGCTGCTGCGCAGGGGGAGGGGGGAGAGGGTTGAAGCAGAAACTACTGTTGTTAAAAGAAATGTGTTTAACTTTGAAAATGTGGGCGCAATCTTAATTGTCAAAAACTCCAGCGAACCATTAGTTCATTTTGCTCAAATAGAAATAGAGGCCTGCCTCTAATACTGGCCCTCCTTCCAATAAAGGCCTGGAGCTTGATGAGCTTGAGTCAAATACAGGCCCGGGCCTGTATTAGAGGATTTACGGTATATATATATATATATATGTATATATATATATATATATATATATATATGTATGTATATATATATATATATATATATATATCAGAATATTGTTTGTGGATGGTAAAAAGTGCAGGGGACAAAAACTGACTTTGGAAAAAGAGGGGGGACCCCCCCCCCCCCCCCCCGAAATACTACATCCATGCCTCAGCACCAAATCTACAACAATTCCAACATTGTGTTTCCGCCCTCATCAGGCCACGTCATTGAAATGAGTCTAAAAACATGTGTTCATTTCCAACACTGATGTGGACGTACTTTAAAAATGATCAATTACAACAGCCTACCGTCCGTGTTCTGACACAAAGCAAGTTTCCGTCAGCAGAGAAAAGCTTTTAGTTTCGCTGCGGCTTAAATGCATAAGGATGCTGACAAATACAACATAAAACTCAACATTTGCCTTTTTATTTGTCCTAGCAGGCACCGTTACTTTGTGTGATCATTTGCTGACGTAAATAACGGATTCACAAAGGCTTCAGAGCCGGTCTCTGTTTGGATGTTTTGCTCTGTTTCATTTGGTTGCTAAGGCTGCAGTGAGATAAAAGCAACCAGACGATAATTTGACACAGTTCCTCCTCTGTTCTCTGTCCAACTTGACCTGCTCCCTTCACCCAACACCCGACCACCCACTTTAATGATTAACCTAAGATAAACTACAGCATAAAGCCCCCCCCACCCCCATGGTTTTTATTGCCTTTTAGCTGCCCACAAGCCTCCTTTCTTCCTCAGTTTATTTTCTTCTTCTACTTCTTTTCAGTCGTCTCATTCAGCTGAAGCCTGTTGTCACGCCTGAAAGTGATGGCTCTTGATATGTTGAAGTGATTTACTGTAGAAACATTTCCACCCATCAGAATCTTATCTGGTGAAAATCCTCCGTTTAGAGAAATGAAGATCAATTCTGATTGACAACTAAATTGACTGCATTGAACAACTTTAAAGATGCACAAAAGTATGTAATCACCAGGAATTTGTTTTGGCATTTTGGTGCAAACATTCAGGACTGAAAAATATACAAAAATAAAATGGGGTTGGGACAAACAAAACAAAACAGCAGCAATCTAAATAAAAACAATGTGAAATGTTTATGTATAAACATGTGCATTTACTAAAGAAGCAAAACGGTGAAACATTCATCACTAGATTAGCCAGTTCACACGTCAGCCTCCAGGACATTGAGAAGAACAAAGTGGTCCATCAGGAGAGTAAAAACACTGTCTTTGTGTCTCGAGGTTCTGGTCCTGATGGACCTCAGCCACCTTCCAGAGGAGAGCGCCTTGTGCAGATTGTGTCTGGGATGAGAGCCATAATCTTAGTGTCCTGGTCCTCAAGGTGTAAAGGTGTTTGAGTGAGGGCGGATTACAGCCAATCACCTTCTCAGCCGAGCAGATCGTACACTGCAGTCCGCTTCTGTCCTTAACAGCGGAGGCACGGTGCCATGTGGTGATAGGAGTTTATGATGATGGACTCAATAGAAACTCATAATGATCTGTTCCTGCATGTTGAACTTCTTCAGCTGCTGCAGGCAGTGCATCTTCTACTGGACTTTGAATATGAGGAAACAGATGTCCAGCTCCCAGGTTGTGAGTGAGGGTGCTTCCCAGAAAGAAAAAAGCCTCCACAATTTCTACAGTGGAGCAGGGATTAATAAAGTATTATTGAATTGAAGTGAATTGAATTGAGAGTGTCTTGGTTCCTCTTGAAGTCCACTACTATCTCCACTGTCTTTAGAGCACCGAGCTCACAATTGTCCTGGTAGGTGGTCAATGTCCCTTCTTTACAAGGATTCGTGATCACCAGAGATGGGGCTGACAAGTGTGGTGTCATCTGAGTACTTTAGGAGCCTCACAGACTGATAACTGATGATGCAATTATTAATGGAAAGGAAGAAAACTAGAGGAGACAGAACACAGCCTTGCTGATGGTTGGGGGATCTGAAACAAAGCTCCCCAGCTTCACCTGCTGCTTCCTGTTGGTCAGGAAGTCTGTGATCCACCTGCAGGTGACACCCAGCTGGAACGGCTTATCTTGTATCTAATGTTGGTTTGAAAGTATATAAAAAAAAAACTGCAACATGAGATGCAATTACATATTTATTTCTCCAAACTAAGGTTGTTCATATAGCCATCTGCAAAATATATTATTTTTCCATAAACCTTCCACAGAACCCCACTAACAAGACTGGAATAGCTCCTTTTTGCTACTTTTGATACCAAAGACTGGCCCAACTCCAATTTTGCATAATTTTGTCTTAAGCAACTACAAAATTATTATTTTATTTGTATTTTCTGTGTGCTTCTCGAGCCAGCACCACCCTGAGCAACGTGACGTCAAGAGAATAAAGTTCAGCATGTTCACCTCTCTGAAAAAAGTTTCCCTCTCTTTCTTCTAATTCATTCCTCCCACAGTGTGAGTCAAAATATCATTATCCCAGTGTGATACTCTCTGTGTATAATTAGTGTCGTGCACATGTGGTGGCAGTCCTGCCGCGTTAATGATGCTCTGCAGATTTGAAGGAGAAGAAGGTGGTGGAACCTGGCTGAGCGGAAACATAAATATCCTGAATGCTGGGGTCAGGTGGGTGGCTGAATGCCAATTTCTTTCTTTTAATTTGTGCAAATGTCCTTCCTCATGTGTTACCTGCTTCTTGATCTTCATCTAAATTGAACCCCCCCTCCCCCAAATCACAACACTAGACTCACTGTCACACCCTCTCCCTCCTCTACGGGAGTGACCGTTGAGCTCAGTGCTTGGTCAAAAGGAGGAACAGGTGATGATGTCAGCAGACTGCGTCAATTCTTCAGGAGCATGTTTAACACCCCCCCCCACCCACCCCCCCACCCCCAAAATAAACAGAGCCTTAGATCAACATCAGTTGATTCGGCACCAGACGTTGAATTTCTGTGCATGGACGTCAATTTCCTCATAGCTGCTCTGCACATGTTGACCTAGTGCACACACACACACACACACACACACACACACACACACACACACACACACACACACACACACACACACACACACACACACACACACACACACACACACACACACACACACACACCTGTGATAGTTGGAGAGGACTGATTCATTTCTGTTCAGCCTGAATCCACCATGATCCCTGTGTGGGGCATGGCTTTTTGGCGAGGAAACCAAATAACAGACCGTTTTCTGCATGTTTCCTGTTAAAGAGTGTGCAAAGTCTCAAACAATGTGATGAGTTCCTGTATGTTGAGCGTTCACTGAAATTAGTCACCGAGTGTGTGTTTTGCATTTACATTTGACTGCATCATAGGGTGGCTTCAACCCTCAGCTCAGGGCGACAGCACAAGTTTTGTTTCAGAGTAGTTAGAGAAGCAGGGTGGAGTGAAGTACGTCAACAAGACGAGTAATTAGGCTCGTTAGGAACATTGAATTGAATCCGACGCTCAGTCTGAATGAGTGTCGAACATTGTCTTTTGTGCAATAAACCTATTTATCAGAGCAAACCACAGCTTGCTGCTTAAACTGTGTTTTATACTTACCATAAAAATGGGTCTGGTTATTAAGCAAACACTGACCAATCTGTTGAATGTACTTCTCAAAAAGAAACGGACTCTAAACCAAACTGAGGACTGAATTTGTTTTTACAGTTAAAAGAAAATTCAGAGAGCTACCATCCTCTAAAATGCCATTTGTGGTTGTATGTTCTCTGTTGCGCATACAATAAAACATGTAGCTTTTTGTCCATTTAGATAAAGTCCACCAGTTGCTCTTACAAAGTTTTCTAGATGATTTGCAGGACATTTCATTTCTCAGTGACTTAAATGATATTTCACCAAACAGAGGCCAATCAGGATGGTATCTACAAGCAGTAAAACAGTAATTATTACAAAAATTTACATCAAATGGTCAAAATATTACTTTAATGTAACTTATTTCTAAGGTTAACATCATGGATTCTGTTGGATATTGAGGCCTCAGTGTCTGCAATGTTGATATTTTATCTCCACAAATAACTCAAGCCTGAAGGAGTTCTGCCATGTTGTGGACTTGCTAATGTTAGCAGTTAGCCTCTTTTAGCCAAGGCATGCTCTGCTCTCTCCTGGCTGCAAAAATCAAAACATACCGTATAAAATTTATTTCTAAGCACATTTAAAAACAGCATGGCAGCTGACCAAACAGATTAAAACACAAGACTGAATGCAAAAAACTAAAAAATAAATAAGCATAATTAACAAAAGCATAAAACACAGTCAGTAATAAAACACACAACAACAATAAAAATTCATGGATGGGTAAACGCCAGATAAAAAAAGGCTTTGAGTAATTACTTAAAGCAAGGGAGGGACGGTGCACGTCTTACTGAGAGGGGAAGAATGCGCTCCTTCCTTGATTTATGTTGCATAGAGAGAACACGAAGCAACAGACGGTCAACCGACCTCAAAATCTGTTTTGGCACATAACGATCAACCATGTCTACTAGGTACGCTGGAGCCAGCCGTTCATGGCTTTGAAAACAAAGGTTAAGATCTTAAACTTCATTCTGAAGTTTACAGGAAGCCAATGGAGTTTTATCAGTACAGGAGCGACATGGTCATGTCTTGAAGTACTTGTCAAAACACCCTTCCTTTGTTGTGAGCTAAGATGGGTCAGTACAGGAATGCAATTTTACAGTGTAACATAGATCTGTGTGTCTTTTTCTGGCCCAAGCATATCCCCGTCTATTTTCTTTTAGCGGCTAATGCCCGGATCACAGCAGGAAATAGGGGTTAAAGATTATGTTAACATTCTTCCTGTACATGAAACTCAGAGGGACCAATCACATTTTAAAAATAACAAGTAAATAAAGGTTTCTCATTGAACTTGCTCTTTAACATGCATGTTTCTATTAGCATGTTCATGCATTACAAATCAGTGTAGATGTGTTGCTAATCCTGACAAAAGTGACATTTAGGTTTGCAAATTAAGAATCCTGCAGAGCAAAAATAAAATCTTTCTAACTACTTTAGCACTCTTAATAACATTCTTAACATGTAGCTGAATGTCATTAGTGAACACTGCCTTCTGAACTGATTCTGAACATGCATATCAAACGTGATTGCACCCAGAAGCACTAAATGGCACCGTTCCAGACAGATGACAGTAGCTGTTTTCCACTCTGAGCGTCACTGGCCTCTGAGCATCTGCTGAGGTTTAACTGTAAAGTCTGCTGAAGCATCCCTGCAGAAGTGAGTTGGAAAGGAAGAGGAAGGGAGTGTGAGCTAACCCATTAGCTGGTTAGAGCTGTCAGAGGGGCTGTGACCGCACACACAGAGCGTTTGTGCTGCATTTACGTCAGACAGCAGCTGTGGTTCCACCCTCCTCCCCTCAGTACTTTGAGAGTTGGCCAGACGTGCTTTAAGAGTGGGAAAGAAAAACAAAGCGAAGAGCCTCGTTGGTGCACCTGACAATACATGCATGCAGACACACAAACAAGATTTAAGTGGCTGCTCGTGGCATTTGCTCAGATGTACTCGTGTTCACATATAAAAGTTCCATACATAATCCATGACATCTGCTGTAATCCTTCTTGGCATTTAGTTGCACACAGTAGAGTGATTATAACAGGTGTCATGCTGTGTTTAAAACTGGATTAGGCTGCCTCAGCTTGCATGTATGTAGTAGCGGTAGTACGGTATGTCTGCACAAGAGTGTGAAATCACTCAGCTGCAGACTCATAAATGGTGTTTATTGATTTAATTGGGGAACATATGAAGTGACGTCTGCTAACTGTATTGTATGGATTATCCTTATTAACTTTCATCTGTGCAACCATGAGTCAGCTGAAAGTCCTGCTGCTAAAGGTCAAAAAGGACAAATTCTGTTTCAACTAAAGTCATTTGCATCATCACCTTAAAAAATTATTCTCTTTGAAGCCAAACTAGAATCATGTGTCAGTGAAGTCGTATGGTCCATTGAGGATCGTGTTAGTGTCACTGACGTGTGCAGGCATCTGTGCATGCATGTCCTGTTCAGGCAGCGCTAAAGCTGCTGCCTAACTAGGTCAAACTCTTTTGGATGCAGCGTGTAGTTCTGCACAATTATGGGATAACCAGTCATGCACAAATGCAACCTTAGTTCAGCAGCTTTGTGAGTTCTACTCACCTTCTAACTTTGTAAGCTAAATGCTAACATTAGCATGCTAACATCTTGAAATTATTACCAAGGTTTTGACCTAGTTTCAGGATTGTCAAACTTTGGTTCTGCTGTTTTGTTGAATGGAGCTTAAATGTTTTTGTTCTTTTTTTATGTTCCATGTTTTTCATAGCTAAGAAATTCCAATATTCCTGTTGAAAGGGCACCAGGCTAAACAGGAAGTCCAACAAGCCGCTGCTGTTATTTACACTTGCAAACCACCACAGAGTTTTATGTAAATGTAATGTGAAATTGACTGAAACACAAGGATTCATAAGTGTGTCCAAAGTGCGGCCCGTGTGCCTTTTTCAGCCCTAGGAGAGCTTTTTTCAGTCCTTGATTGCTACTCATAGCTGCTGTGTCCGTACTTTATCACCTAATTTGCCTAGTTGTTTTATTAAAAGTTTTATTAAAAGTATTCAACACTTCTAAAATTGTTCAAAGCAGATAGTGTAGTGACATTAAGTTACAGAGGTGCTATGGAAGTCAGCAGCTAATAGCTGGTGAGAGAGCAGCAACCCTTACGTAAGTAAACTTTTGATAAATAAAGGAAGAGCTGATTTTTCTCTGGCGTCAGTTTAACTGATGCCACCTGAAGCTGAGTCGCTGCAGGGCCTTGTGACTGCCCTTCTTCTCCCGGAAGGGCACCATGCTGGCTGAAGAAGTGACTAATAGCCTCCTTCTGCAGTTTTATCTCCATTGTCCTTTGTTTTTGAGACAGACAAGACAGATGCACTCTCTGATCTGTTGTAATCTAATGAACACATGCTGCAGTCCCCAAAGCTCTGCAGTCTATTGGAGACAAAGACTCGTGTCATGCAGATAAATTAACAATGCAATGAAAAACAATCCGTAGCATATGAACAGATGGTGTAACTGTGTAGCAGAATAGCAGCCTTCCTCTCTGCTGAGACACAATGAATCAGATAAAACCACATATGGTCGCGCAACAAGATCATTCAGATTCAGTTCTGTTGAGAAACTGTGGAGTCCTGGTGTTCATCTGACAGGACTCATCCAACCCATCCCTGGCAAAATGTACCCAGCGCCATAAAAATGGCTCCAAATGGGTTAGGAGGAGATCTCATCTGACAACATAGAACCAAAAAAGGCTTTATGATGGATTTCTGAGATACTTTTTCTCCAGTGTCAGTATGACGGTGTGAGACGGATTTATGTGGGAGGAAGCAGAAACTGGTGGAGGGAAGGATAAAAAAAGAACTTGAATTTCCCAGCGAATGTGTTGTTCAGTTTCAGCATGTGCAGCTCTGAGATAAGGCAAAAAAAAAAAAAAAAAGTTACGTGATGACCACAGACTGATCAAGTGGAGCCTCAAAAACTGAGAAAATGTGTGGTGTTTCTGGAGCTCTACAAGATGCCTTTTTTTCTCCTTTAAAACAAATTTATTCCACTAAAAGTCATTTTGTCAAAAAATAAAATATGTACTTTTGCAGATTTGGTCATCCTTCATTCAGAGTGTGATTTCTTTTATACCTTCTACCCTTTTTTTGACTCAATTTATGCTAACCCTAGCACCTCCTCCAAACAGAGTTCACTTTTGACTTGCTATTGCATCATTCATACATAAATGTCAAGCTAAGATTCAGAGTTGCAAAATATTAAACTGCAAAATGTATTAATCTAAATTACAAGATGCAATGATGTCCAAATGAATACTTTATTGAATCTGAATAGCGCTAAAGGTAACTTCAGTGGTTGGTTTGTGGTAAGTGCATGGGCGCAAAGCAGTTTTGCACTCTCTTGGTTTGAAATGTAATATGCATGTAAGTTATCAAGAAAAAATGGTAAACAACTATTATTTCCTGGTTACTTGGTTCTTAAAGAAATTCACTCTGAACAAAATGAAACTTAATCATAAATTTGGGTTCACTGAACTTTGTAAATAAAAAAATTAAAAAGTACAAATTAATCTTGAGTGTCGACCATAGACTGTGGTGTCGACTCAGGGTGGGCCAGTGCCACTCTAACAGTTAGCTTGGACCTCCCTGTGGCCCCCCTGCTGAGGGCAGATCCTGACCAGGCCCTTCCGTGTACGCATTGCAAATGCAGTAAATGGCCACAGTTATAGTTGATAGGTGCGGTTCCACTGCCAAGAAGTGACACATTTTGGATTCATCCCAGAAGCGTAACGACTCGTTTTGCTAAATTTATGCTTACAGTCTATTTTTTTTGTGATATGCTTCCAGAACGTGTCAAGCTCAGCAGTTAAGATAGGGCCAGACAGGAAGTCAAACACAAAAGCAGCACAAAGCATCTGTAAACTTTCAAAATAAAAGACATGTGGATTTCCTGTTGCTTAACTTGTAAAAAAAATAGTATGTCAGAGTCAGCTGAAGGCTTCCTGTGGAGCATATCACCTTTCCGGGGGGAGCTGGGCCCCCCTAGCTCCCCCATAATTCAAATTTTGCACCTGGCTTTCCCCAGTTGGAAGGAACACACTGTTGAGCTTGCAGGTGAAACGTGCCTTTGACGTCACTCGTTACACATCCAGTGGAATTGACCAGCTTACCATTAATAAGTTTTGATTTCATGTGATAATTTGGCTTTTTGCAAGAAGTGAAACCAATGCAGAATTAATGTTTCTGAAGCTGAAAAAAGACGCAACACTTGATGTCACTGGGGTAAAAAAAATCAGATCAACAAATTTTATGCTAAATCGTTAAATTTTGAAACTTGTTGAAAAACTCTTGTATCTGAAACAACTGAAACTAAATTGCTGTTATTTATCACTCATTAAAAATTGAAATACTAAAAGGCCTGTTTGTGATGTTTTCTCACAAGTGTGCCTCTCTGAGCAGCCGGCCCCCTCTAATTCTAGTCTAGAACCTTCCCCGTGAGAACTTCTGAAAAATGACTTCTGTAATGGTTCATTTGGGACAAATCACAACTTCAGCATTTTAAATACCTGTAAATTCAGAAAGAGACTTTGACCTTCCAAGGCCAACCTAGCAATAGCTCAGTGAGCTAATGACATAAGAAACTTTTAGTCATTATTTAGTTTGAATTTTATTAAATTAAACTAATTTAGCACCACTATAACTTTCCTCAGAACACACTTAGTAATTGGTTAAATACATAATAAAATAATAGATCATATTTCTTTGAGTGGACACGAAGAGTGAAACAGAATCAGACTTTATTCAGGATGTTTAAGAGTTATGAAAGTTCATATTAACACATGCGGTAGTGCTTCTTTGTGTTGCAGGATGTAGATCATTTCATGTTTATCCACTTAGGCCAACTAAAAGATTTCTTTGTGTAAATACCTGCTGAATTAAACCCTTTCAAAATAAACTACTGTTTATGTTTAGAAAGTGAGATTTAAGCAGCCTGTCCTTCCATCACAGTCGTGAAGTGACGCATGAGGTCCCTAATCTGTAATCTTGCTCAGTCTGGAGTGTAACTGTGTGTGACGCTGACGGCTCTTACAACACACTGCTCTCTGTGCCTGGAATGGATTTACAGTGGGATAACTCTGGAGCCTTTGGGATCAATGTTTCACCTTTGACATAGAAAAAAGGAAGGAAGTTTGCATGGAAATGCATGTCCAGCATCATCACATTGTCAAACATTCAGAGCCGTCCCAAGGCATTTGCGAACTAAGCAACTGCTTTGGGCCCCCACACTACCAGGCCCCCCCAAGAGCACCAAGCTGACATGAGGAAAAAAATGTTAAATAACTTTAAATAAAACAAACTAAATAACATGAAAAAACAATTTCTCTGTGTTATTTTCTGTAGTCATTTGGTTTTATTTCGTGGTGCAACACAATTTACACATTTCAAATTTTAAAAACACAGGATTGTAAACCTACATTTTTTGGCTGTAAATTTAGTGTTTGTCTGCTGATGTTTCTTTCAAATAGTTGATTTAATACACCACACTCAAATAGCACTCTGCATTTCAAAATGCAAATTATTTAGAGCATGTTTACTGGTTTGTTGCTCTGGTAATTTAAATGAATATCCATAACACTTGTGTGATAAAAGCTACCGTAATTACAAAAGATGTTAATGATAGTGGGCATGTTATACAAATGGTATAGTCTAGGAATGATGAATTTTTTGGTGTTGACTTGTTAGTATAGGGGGCCCCAAAGCAAAGGCGCCCCAAAGGGGTGGTCATGGCCACCCCTAGAAAATTGTTGCCCCCCATTTCTGGAGGCGCCCCTGCCCCAAAGGGCAGCCTGCTTAGTGTCTCACAAAGGCTTGGGCTGGCCCTGCAAACAATGGACTTATTTTACCATGATTCTTGTTATTTCTGCAGCACAAACAGGGTTAAACAGTAAAGTGTGTTGGTGCCAAACAAATGTAAACTGGGATTAGTTTAACTGGAATGGATGTTGCACCGCAGCTTTACACAAGAACAATGTTCAAAGGCAATAAGAGTGTTACATCAGTTGTTTTTCATGTGCCTGCTGGTTGTTAAGAAGAAAATTACACAAGTAAAAGATTAATGTAACAAGACAATGTAAATCCCATCTGTGTTTTATTCTCTATTACCCTAATTTTAGACTCTTTCAGAAATTCTAGATCAACAGGTTGTTTTATATTCATACAGCATGTTTACAACATTGGCATGACCATGTTAGTCACGCAAGGAAATATCAAGGGCTGTACAGACATTTAAGGAAAAAGAATTATTTTGTGTTTTATGTAGGATTTTTGGAAAAACATACAATCAGATGGCAATAATCTAATCTAATCCATACATTTCTGAAGTTTTTTTTATGTTCAAAGCTTGTGCAGTAATTTTATAATCAAATAGATTTCTGATCTCCTTCTGGTGTACCCTGACTGGTCAGAGCTGTGTTGTGGGCAGAACACGGAGCTAAAGTTAGCGATTAGTCATAATGTATTGGCTGATTGGTGAAGTTAAAGGTTAACCTCGACTGTGTTATTCTGATTAAATTTTTTTCTTTTCACTCAATTTCAGAATAGTTTTTTATCAAAAACAATAATTCAGATACTTAATCTCTGAGATACAGGTGCGTCAACTACATGTTAATGGAGAGCTTGATTTTTAAATATTTTCTTCAAAACTTAGGATAGTAGAACACTATTGAAGTTTTATAGCAACCAGGTCCGGTCAAAGCTGATGATAAAAACATCCTTATTATGACTCTGTGTTGAAGGAACTGATGCCAAATCAAAAATACTGAATTAAAGGAGACATATTATGACTATCTTTTATTAATTTTAATAGCTCAATGGTGGATAAAAAAAATTCATGAAGTTT
Organism: Nothobranchius furzeri; assembly: GCF_043380555.1. Classification (NCBI taxonomy): domain Eukaryota; kingdom Metazoa; phylum Chordata; class Actinopteri; order Cyprinodontiformes; family Nothobranchiidae; genus Nothobranchius; species Nothobranchius furzeri. The sequence continues at coordinate 25,338,920 of NC_091754.1, read as the reverse complement.
TTTTGCACAAAAATCTCCCACGTCAGTTTTAATCTTGACAGTGTTGGTACCTTCCAGAAAGAGCTGTTTAAGGGCTCTGTCCCTTTAAGAAAACAAGCTGTCTCTGGCCACGCCCACCCATCCCCCACTCAGGCTGCTATAAGCTGAGAAGCTCTGATACCCTGGAGCATAGATATGTATACATATAAACACTAGATGGCAAAAGCGGGAGTTGAGGGTGTAGCTAAACGGCGGCCATCTTACCTCAGACAACGGACCCCTCCGCTCTCAATGGTAGCAGCTGGAAGGTGAGTGATTAGCTTAATCAAAAACACCCTTAACTCGATGAAATATTAAAGGATTTACAAGTGGTTTGCCTTGTTACAAACCTTAGACACATGGGCTGGAGACAACATACTTGCACATGTTGAAAGTAAAGCTTTTGCTTTTGAAAGTGACTTAATTGTGAACCATGTGTCCCGCCTAGGCTATCTGCATGTTATTCAGGTTGAGACCACAATCAATATTTTATGTGGTTTTACAAAACCAATAACAACTTTACAACAGCCCAATTGTTGTGTAAATGGCTGTTTGCGGATGTTTTTGTATTTATTAGCTGTCTAACTTGACTTTGAGATGAAGAGGCTACGGTGGGTGCACTGCTTAGCAAAACAAAGTTGACTATTTTCCTCAGTGGGAGTCACTCGTTCTATTTTAAATAAATGAATGCTAAATAGCCCATGATTTTTAAGCGTCTTGATTTGTTACACTAAACTTATACTGAGATATACTGTATTAAAACAGGACATTTCTGGATTTATGTTTGCAGAAATACACTTTTATTAATTGTGAAGCTTGAGGGTAAACATGGCTGACTTTCGTGCAACCTACGGATGCTCGAATCTCCGCTGTGACAAACTGAGACAACGTGGGATCACCTTTCATCTGTAACTGTTGCAAAGAAAACCTATACTTGCACATTTTTCAGTCTGTTAATTGTTTTTATGTCAATAAAATAATTTGAATGAAACTGCTGTTCCATTGCTGCTGCTACCATCTTCTATGCATCGTTTATCTTGTATGAATGTTAAAAATCTCCTTCACAAGATCAGTCCATTATCCATCCATCTTATTTATTACTGTAATCTATCTTTTGATTATTTCCTAACTTTTTCAGAAAGCATTTCCAAAGAGCTTATAATTAATAAATGACAACACAAAAACAAAAGTGAACAAATTGTGAAAATACAAAATTATTTGCTGGGTGAAATGTTGTTGCTGGCGGGCCGGTTCTGGCTGACAGATGTGATTTGGGTGTTGGTTGTCTTTTGTTGGGGTGCACATATTGTATCTGTGTTCTGTTTATGTGGGTTTTACCTCAAAAGAACCTTGAAATCTCATCTCTAAACAAATCTTATTTCATAAACCAGGAATATATATATAGATATAGATAGATCTATATAATATAATAATGGGCTATGCATACTTTAAGTTACTGTAGCTTACAATAAATGTGTTATCTATGAAAGATTAAATGCTTTGTGGAGTGAAACAGCAGGAATTTCTGGGCCAGACCCATCCTATTTCATTGACACATCTCTGGCGTTTATGACAAATCAAATAGTGTTAATATACATATCTATGCCCTGGAGGGGCTCAGAGTAGAGCCGCTCCTCCTCCAGCAGCAGCTCTCTCTTGCATGTAGGAAGTGGTTCTAATCTACTTTTATTGTTTGTGACAAAACAAATGGGGCCATTTTAAAATGGCGTGTTTTAGGGGCGTAATTCCTAAAACCAAACACTGATAGGAAAAAGATGGATGGGGTTTTTTAACATTTGAAATGTTAATAGAGGAGGTAGAGACCCTCATGGCTGCACGAAAGGATGCAAAAGGTGAATTTTACATAATATGTCCCCTTTAAACTGAACTCTTCAACCATCCACGTGTACTAACTGGTTAATATTTAAGTGGGACAGAAACAGACTGGTATCATCTTGCTCTATTATTTTCAGAAGAAACTAGATCCATTTTTTTTGTCCAAGTCATGGAAAAGATTCCGCGTTAAAAACAGATTGTAAACACATCTTAACGTACGAAAGTTTAAAGATAGTCTTATCCTACAGTGACAGCTTGATGTTAAACATGCAGAGATTAAGTCACACTGAGAAGAGTACGTTCTGCAGGAAAGAACAGCACATTAACACGAGATTCCGGACGAGCTGGAACTTCATGTTTCCTGATCTAGTTAAAAACAAGCCTTACTCATTTCCAAGTTTGTCCACATCTCTCACCCACCAACCCTGTACTGTTTATCTGAGCGATACCTAACACCTTTGCGTCACTCCGCTTTCATCTGGCTCAGAAGCGTATCAGACATCAGCAAACAATTCTTTGTGCTGGTGCAACACGAACGTGAGGAAATGAGTAAAGCTGAGAACATGTGTGAGGGAACATGTGTTGTTCCCTCCACAGATTGCAAAAAATAAACAAAACTCATCAAACTTGCCACATCTGGTTTTGTCAAATCTTAAGTTCTTGCCTCAAAGTCTGCTGAGTAATGAGTATTGATGTTAAAGCGGACCAAAATGAGCCTGAAGTTGGACTCGGCCTGCAAAGCGACTGCAGTCAGGTGGGTTATTGACCCAGGCTGATAAGCTATCAGCAGACATTCCTGGGTGGATGTGTAGCCAAGGTCAGCAGGGATCAAGACAAGAACAGACAGCAGGTCCATGAATTAACACCAGATTGACGCATTCAGAAAAACTGGATGTGATTCACCTGCAAACAGGAGAAGCAGTTGAATGATTCAGCTTTCATCTGTAAACAGCACATGTCCCTGTGTTCAGCCTATGGACTAGCTGGGATTTTGTACAGACCATTGCTGCTATCTAAATACAAAAACACTAAAACTTTATGTTGCTATTATGTCTTGCATGCATTTAATACACACACTTGACTTAAATAATTGTTTGCGAGAACTGTGTGTTAGAGAAGCAGGAGAAGCAAATTTTCAACATAAGTTGCATTTGTCATAAATGATGTGCCTTCCTGTCCATGAAATCTGCTGCTACAAAAGATATGATGCAAAGTTATGTTCAATGAATCAGCTGCATATTAGAAGCTAACTCCAGTCAGGGAACATGTGATACTAACACAGCCTGACACCGTTTTTGGAGTAAACACACAAAAATGTATTTAAAAATATCTGCTTCTGCGTTTTCAAAGATCAATGTTTGCAAGAGTTTTTCTGGGAAGTTAATGGTTATGTCAGATCGACCTGAAAACTAAACAAATCTGTTAAAATGAAACTAAACAGACTTGAGTTTATCAGACATCTGAAGGATCCTGTGTTACAAGTGACTCAACGCTAAATTTGTCACTCATTCCAAAACATTTTGACTGTCTGACCAGAATTATCACTGTCAAGTGGAATTATGGGAAACGTTGGATCAGGTTTTGACAGGCGTGAATCACAAAGATGACATTTTTGGCTCCGCTGCATCAGTTTTGGTTACTTTCTTCCATGCATGACCTTGCTGAAGACACACAGCCCTTCACACCACTACACACAGATTGTGCATGTGAATCTTGGATTGATTTTGGTATCATAAAGACTTGAAAAGGAAATTTTGTGAAATGTTACATATTACCTTTTGCTTGTGTGCATATAATGATAAAAATTTTATTCAAAGGATAAATTCAAATAAGACTTAGTCCTTCAGGAAGTAAATAGATGACATCCTGCATTTTCATATCTTTTCATACCTGTGTGTGTGTGTGTGTGTGTGTGTGTGTGTGTGTGTGTGTGTGTGTGTGTGTGTGTGTGTGTGTGTGTGTTTCATGCACATAATTTCATATGAAAAGGATCAGATCAGGTGCATGCGCATAAAAGGAGAAGGGTGCACTTTTTCCCCTGAACCAGCCTCAACCTGCACTAAGAGGCTTATCATTCTGTTGCGTTGTAACCTAATAAATAATGTCCACCTTCATAAATACTGATGCTGCTGCTTGCTGAGGCAGGCTTATGAAGTTGACTTACTGGGTTGGAATGACATCATCAATCTAAGCGGTTCCAGGATGACGCACCTCATCAAGGTTTATTAACATTCTGTGCATTCACACAGCTACTCCCACGTTACAGAACAGCTCTCCAGCTTTGTGCTGCAAAGAAAGAGCTCAGAGTGTGGATAGGGTTTAGCTACAGCAGCAGCCTTGTAAGATTTACAAGCTTTATAGTAAACAATAAGCAATAAGTAAATAAAAAATAAATAAACAAATAAAGAAATTTAATAAAAACTGAGTTTACTATTTTGATTTCAGTTTACTATAATGTCAAATGTGTAATAAAGATTTGACAAAGATCAACTGGTGAGTTTTGATGCAATTTTCAAGAGGAGAATTTTTGCAAAGACTAAAATAAACCTGGCCTCTAACATGGAATATACACATTCACTTAATAAAAGCTGTGATCTGGAAATAAAACAGTTATTAGATCAGATGAAGCATTTTTAAATGCTCTATGGGATGTTTTAGGTTTGAAAAATAAATATAATGCTTAGAGATTTACCAGGAGTGATTTGAATAATCTGGAAATTGCTGCTGGGGGTTCAGGTGGGTCTTTGACATGACGTCATTGTTAAACTAAGATGACATTTGGTCTTTAGCGCCCTCCAGTGTATGGAAATGTTTTCACAGAACTAAACTAAATTGCTCATCATGTATGGCTGCATCCGTGTGTGTATTTTCATTATAAACATGCATGTGCAAGGAATTTACTGAATTAGAAATAATAAAAATAAATGTAAAAAGCCTGGTTTCATCCCCAGTATCATTACTGGTTAATAGTCACACAGCTTGAATCCAAATCTTGTTGTACACTTCCATCTTGTGGTGATGAAAAAATCCACCCCTAGACTTGATTACTCTTTTTTTTTAACAAAAATTAACCCTGCAGTGAGCACAACTATTAGTATTTACAATATAGCTGGGTGTGATCAGATCAAATGCATGACCTCTAGCCTAAATGTAAGATATATTATTTTAGGGAATAAGAAACTGTTCCGGTTCAATATTATTTTCCACAATGTTTCCAGTCTCAATGGTCACAGCTTTAAACATGCAAATGTTTTTAAAAAGGCACAATTGTCATCTCCCATTAATGGTTAAAATGTAGATAAATGCAATATGTTATTATGATCCAATGATAGAAGATGATAGCCTAAATCTATACGGACAGTGGCAGAAGCAAAATTATTAGGCTCTGCATGTCATGTATATTTTCACATAAGGTCTACGAGGCTAGGAAGACGAAGTGTCTATGTCCGTTTGTGATGTGCATAAAAGTAACCAAAACATCCTGAAATCAAAGATTTGAGAAGAGATACAAAAAGTCGTGTTTACAGTTTTCAAAATCTTGAGAAAGTCCTTGGGTTTGTTTGTTTTGTTTTTTTCCCAGACCAAATGTATTTGTTTACATGGAGCACCTGACATACCACAATCATCCACTAGGTGGCGGCTTGATACCCCCCAGCTTCAAACAGGTGCTGGTCATAAAATCAGATTGTTGATTTATTTCAGTAATTCCATTCAGAAAGTGAAAAGTATATAAACTATTCATTCATTACACACAGACTGATATATTTTAGACGTTTATTTCTTTCATTTTGATCATTATGATTCAGGGGTCTTCAATATTTAAACTTTAAAAAAAAATCTAAAATTATGACATACTGAATTTGGGTTTTTCATTAGTTGTCAGTTATAATAATCAAAATAAAAGAAATTCATTTTTAAACATCCCTTCTGTTCCTTCATAATCCAGTCACCATGTTGGTGCTCCACAGCAAAGAAGAATTACGTGAAAAAGGCAAAAAGAAGGCTGGAGCACTCAAAGTGATTGAATATTTAATAGGTGCAAGCACAAAAAGGACTAACTTTTCAGGTGTCGAAAAGTTAGTCCTTTTTTGTGCTTGCACCTAATATTCTGTCCCTTTGAGTGCTCCAGCCTTTGTTTATTTTTTTGCTTTTTTTTACATTAGATATATATCAGTCTGGTGTAATTAATTAATCTAATATACAAGTTTCACTTTTTGAATGGAATTACTGAAATAAATCAACTTTGCCAAGATGTTCTAATTTTATGACCAGCACCTGTATTCTAGCACATTGAGATTTCTTTGTGTGGGAAATGTGCTACAAATCAAGCGGTCTTGTCTTGCCTAATTATTCTATAATGGTCTAATTACACATTTGGATGCTGAAATTTATAAAACTCAGTTAATAAAAAATGTATTTTACACAAATAATCCACAAGAACAAGGCAGCATATTTCTATAATACATATTTTCTTTTGCTGAGTTTTGAATTGTTTAGCATTAATGTGTCTGTAAATTAGTCACTAGGTTAAAGGGCCTATAGACGAATCATAATAAATCTGTTTTTGTATTCTCGTTAAATAAATTAACTTTAATTGACAGATTTTTTTAAAGCACCGTGAGGATCAGGTAGCCTGAAAATCTGTAATCCGGTCCGGGGTTTGCGGCTCTCCCGAAGTGTCTCATCTTTCACTCTGGCGCGTGCTCTGACCGTCGTGCTTTGTGTTGTCGGGCAGAAAGACAGTATTCAGGGTGGCGCGTGTCCTGAGAATAGACAGGGACCCAGTTGGCGCGTAGCGTTAAACAAAAGCTAAGTATTTTCTTAAGTAGCCTGCTACCACTTATCATTTACTTCTTTTTTGCACAATGTCTGTCGGAGTGGAGTCTGGATTCTCGAGTGAGGAGGTCTTAAACAGCCGCTTCCCGCTCCACCGAGCTTGCAGGGATGGAGACGTCGGTGCCTTGTGCTCCCTCCTTCAGTGCATCTCAAACCCGGCTGACCTCTCGGTTGAGGACACTTTCTACGGCTGGACGCCCATACACTGGGCCGCACATTTTGGAAAGGTATTAAAGCCGGACCAGGTTTCTTTCGTCTAATGTTTTTATGTGGACTAAAATACCCCGAGTGGGAGCGTCGTCTCGGCCATTTCCTGGTGCTTAAGACTAAAATGCAGCAGCCGTTAAAGTGGACCCAGACAATGAAACTAGCTTCAAGCTAGCGATTTTATTTTATTATATTTTTTATCTCAAACACGTCACGTTTTTGTTGTTTAGTGACGACAAGCTTATTCTGAGCTGGAATAATTTTAGCAAATGGCTGTTTTAATTATTTATTTACATTAAATTGCAAATGCCAGTTAGCTCACGTCACGCTACTTTATTTTACTCTAGAGCTAGGTGTGCTGTTAAAACGCTTGTGTCGCACAGAAAATCTGTTTGTTTTTTTCTTTGCCATCTAATAAAAAAAATACATAAAATAAATGCATACCCCAAAGCTAAAGGCGGCTTCCAAGGGGGTTTTATATTAATCATCCACAGCACCACACTTGCCCAGACCTGCTGCAGCTTTTGAATGAACCTCTTCGGCCATCTGAATTTTCTGTCATCTCTTCACAGCTGGAGTGTGTGATGCGTCTGGTTCAAGTGGGCTGTGGTGTGAACTCTATTACCTCCAGGTTTGCACAGACGCCCACTCACATTGCTGCCTTTGGGGGCCACCCTGAGTGTTTGTTATGGCTACTTCAAGCTGGTGCAGATATTAACAGACAGGTAGGACAACATATGTTGTTGAAGACGTTTTTATTTCTAGGATTTAAAAAGTGGAAAGCTTGATGAGCAAGTGAATGAAAAGAGCAGATCCCTGAAAGTGAAGGAGCTTAGATGATCCCTTCAAAGAGGATCACTCTCATAGGATTATTACCCTGGCAGTATTCCTGCATACTCCCACACTTGACCTAAATTTACATGTGTCACATTTTCTGCTGCAAAAGTTGTCTGTTTTGCATTTTATCCTGTTACTACTGATGGGATTTCATGCTCGGACTCATGCACTGGGGCTATATTTCATGCTTCACTGCGCTGCTGAGAGAGATTGGATTAGTGGGTCACAATGACATAACATATTTTCGTCATCATGCGGCGCAATGATCGCTTTAGCTTTTTGAGTTTTTCCCAGCATTTGTTGAGAAAATTCCAATGTTTATGTTGGATGAATATATTTTCATTTGCTGCCAGACAGCAGAGCGGGGAAGTGTTTGAGCAAAACCTACATTACTCTGTGGTTACAGGCCGCCCTCTCTTTTTCCCTGCATCCATTTGCTCTCACATAAATGTAACAAAGTAGGATATCTGGGTGAAAAGTTATGGTTTTCTGCATTGCCAGATCACATCCTCGTATCATTTATGGGGTGTGTTCTTGGAAGTATAAAATGAGAGAAGCCAGAAAACTGTTTGACTCATTTTCTTGTCGTCACTCAGGACTATGTGGGTGAGACGCCCATCCACAAGGCTGCTCGAGCGGGCAGTCTGGAGTGTATCCATGCTCTCTTGATTCAGGGAGCGAAAGCTGAGTAAGTCCTCTGATCAGTCTTGTGTTTGCATTTCTTTTCCTCTTTAATGTCCAACATTTCATTTGCACCTTTACAAGGGATCCCCATCCAATTTAAACACAGCAGCAAGAAAGGTTTAAATACCAGACATGTCTGTGGTTTATACTTGGATACAAAGATAAACATAAATCAGAGGATTTGCAAATTAATCCTGCAGATCCCCATAAAGATTTTGCACAAGAAAAGCATGGAAAAGTTAAAAAAGACATTCTTGAAATTCAAGTATACACGAGAGCTGCTCTAGTTTAGACACCATTAATAAGAAAAGTCAATTAGCCTTTTTTGTAATAATCTTTACTATAAAGCATCTCTTTGAAGTTTTGAATGTATATCAAATAGAAAAGCCTAACCCTAACACGCAGAAAGTTTAGCTTCAAATGTATCCATAAAAATAATGCAAATTAGCTTTTATTTAGGTTTTATGTCTGCAGAATGCTGAAATACTGTTGCAGTAAGAAAATACTTTCTATATTTAATATTACAAGGTTGATAATATTTTAGTTGTAAAATATGAGTAAAATTGGTGGTGCTCCCTTGGAAATGTGACATGTTTAAATGTAATCCTTGAAATTGTTGTTTGTTTGCAACAATTAGCATTAAGTTGTCCTCTGTGTGTAATATTAGCTAATATCTATGAAAATCATTGCAGAAGTTTAGTGAGTACAGCCTTGGATGCCGTAAGAGGACTTTTAAATCTTACATTCAGTAGTTTGAAGATACATTTTTATAAAATAAGTTAACATACCTTTTCAATGATGACAAGTTATTTTATTGATTATTACACCAAAGTAAGGACAACTTAATGTAAAATTTGATCAAATGTTTATTACCTGTTAGGCCTTATTGCATGATATTTGTTAAAACTAGAGTGGTTCTTTATTTAACATTTCTTTTGTTTTAGTGTTTTACATACACAACTGTGACTGGATTAGCAAATGCACATTGTTGTTTTTACATCCAAAAGGCTGCAGGATCTTTGCTGCAAATAATGAAAATGCATAAATAACACAACTTAAAGGCATTTTCTTGCTGCCAGTGTTCTTGTTATTCTGTAGTAAACATGTAGATAAGAGCTGGCTTATGATCTTCCTGTGCTGTATTTACGAGCCACACCTCAACTGCGGCTTCATTGTGCCAGGATCATTCCAGTTATGGATAATATTTAGCAACTGATGGCATCTGAAGAACAAAGACACACCTCACTTTTAAAACCCGCAGGGTAACAATTATGTGATTATTCTGTAGATGTTTGAACTGTAATTAAACAGCAATTGTGCAAACCAGCTCAACACGCTGAACATTTGTTAGCTTTTTAGTGTTTTTTACACAAACACATAAAAAATGGGACATTTTGCTGGTATTTGTTCTAGTTTCATTTTATAGATGAACCTTTTTCCCCTTCCTGTAAGATTTTATTACAATTTCATTTTCTGCAGCAAATTTCCTGCCTTTCCTTCGAGTCGTTGTGGCGTGCAGAAACCCAGAGCTCCCAGGGGGTTTGTGGAAACTAACTTTATTGTGTTTATCTTCTGGGTCAGTTCAAGCTGAGTTTACTTCATGCTGTGAAAAGAAAAAGTAAACATCTGAGTGAGATGTTACAGCTGAGTGGAAGATATTGATATGTGGGAGTAAAGATGATGAGTTTTTACGGCGTCGAAGGAATCCGATGACCTTGGGTGTTTTTCTCGTCACAAGAAGAAAGACAACTTATTGTTGCCGATCTTAAAAGTTTAAAATCAAATTTCGTACTATTTGTTTTAGTGATTTGGTCACCTAGTGATGAAAGAAAACATAAGAGTGGATGCAATTTTACTGATTAAAAACATCAAAACCAAAATATTTTGGTTTTTACTTTTAGTTGACGTTAACTTTTCAAAACTGTGAACCCCCTGGTTGCTATGGTGATTTCAGCAAGCAAAATGGACGCTTTGGTGCCGAAATTGTAAAAGAGCCTTTGATTCTTATTGGCCTGATGAAATGTGCATTTGGTTATCAGCTGATGAATTTTATTTCTGATTAAAATGATGTGATTTCCTTTTCCCCTGCAGATCAGATACGCAGTTTAGTTCATCATCAGTTCGGTTTCTTGAAGTATTTTTCTTTAATTTAAGATTCAGAAATGTAATGTGGCACAACTGGGACGGAGACTAAAGCACACAAGGTGGGAGTGAGGCTCATGACAAATGACCTGAACAATAACATAGTTTCACATTAAGTAACACATTTGTTAGTCTTTAGTTTTATTTTATAAATGGGTAAATAAAAACGTTGATTTTAGCTACATCAATATGAATCCAAAATTTAAGAATAAGAAAATAGTTGATATGTATAATATTAATAATCTATAAATACATAACTATTAAAATTTGTCCCAATTATTTAATATAAATAGCATGTAGCACAAAAGTTTTGTATAATTTTTCATGCTTTGCAGCTGTAAAAATTTTAATAAATATACAAATTAATTGTTGAATTGATATATAATAATAAGACAATCACATTTTATTTAGTAAGTTGCATTAAATCATTGAAATGAAAAATGACATTTTCTACTACTTCTATTTGCTAGAAGAGTTAAAAAATGGAATTCTACTTGAATAACAAGTAATCATTTAGGTACCACGTGTGTTCATTTAAACAAAAGGGTAAACACACAATCTTCTGTTTTTAATACTTGATTAGAACAACATTTAACTTTCATTTTGAAAGTAATTTTCATATTTTTATGTTTCTGCTTACATTTCATAGCTCATCTTTGATAGGGTTAGGGTACATTAAAGTTTTTATTTTCCTCATGCTCCGGTCTATAGAAGAAACAAGGGCTAGATAAAAAATAAAAATAAAACAACTTCCAACAGTTAATTTACCTTCCTCCATAAAAATGTTGTTCTTATTGAGAAACTTGCTGATCCACGAGAGACGTCAACAAGGATAATTTAACAACCGTCTTATGGACCATGAGCGCTTGTAACTTGAGGACCTTTTACCGTATTCCTTCTCAGATTCCTGCAGCACTTCTTCACTTTCTTAGAAGATTGTTGAGTAAACAGATTCTGTTCTCACTCCTCTTCCTCTCCAGTCCAAATTCTACAAAATTCTACAACTCATCGTCTGACTTGTTCCTTTGCAAGAGGAAATAATTAACCGGTCTTGTAATCATAAGTTAATGATTATTATTGCAGTAGAGTTTTGCACTGACTGGACCTTCTACGCCAGGGAAAGAAGATGTTGACGAATGACGACCTTATTCTAGAAGATATCTTTTTCACTCTTATTTGAACAATGATCAGTATCGGTCAGTCAGCGCCTGATTGTCAACTCGGAGCTTGATGAGTAATGCCTGAACCCAGCTGTCTAGAAGATACAAGAAGTGGAGGATCTTTCAGTGGACCATTCTTTTTTTTTTTTTTTTTTTTAAAAGACACATTTTATGCAACGTCTTCATAGTGATGACATCTCTATCAGCATTCTCAAAAATCTGTTTAGCATTGTTATAAAAACGCCAGATCTAAAAACACATTTTATCAGGCATTCATTGGTTTTCAGGTCATAAATGCCCGTTCATTAGAAATAGTTAAACTAGAATCTAAAATCTGATGACCAGATGTTAGCATCATCACCAGATTCTGTTCCTCATTTGTCATGAGCCTCAACGTGTAAAGCTGGTCCAGTAGTGAGCTAGCCACAGGTAGGGCAGGTCTTAGAGGTTGCCGGTGATGAGAGCAGCTAAGTGAGATGAGTTAGCTCTACTTAGCATCATGTACTGACCTGTTTAATGCTAACATCATCCTGTTGCTATGGTTATTCACTGTCATTTCACTGTACCAGATATGTTACTTTATAAACACAAATGTTTTCCTTTGTATGTCACAGTATTAACTCTTATATTTATAGTCTGTTCTGACATCTAATCATTGTCACCTTTTCCTTTATGAAAGTGACAATAAGTTGCAGAAAAAAAACGTTTGCTGTACTGTTAATAAAACCAGAACCGTACATCTGAATGTTTTTCAGCCATTGAATTGGAAATGACTTGGTTTTTTCAAGTAATCCTAGAAAGGGGGAGAATAGACACTGCTGAGTCTGCCCCGTTCCCTGGGATAGCCGCACTGTTGTGGCATTGAGTGTTCTCACTATCGCTTCCTATCTACACACTGGCAAACTGTTGAGGTATTTCTTGCGGTGATTGGTTTTAATGCTAGGTTTTTTTATGAATCAAAACTGAAGTTTTTGTTTTTTAGACCTGCATGCTTTGCTTATTATCCATGATTGTTCCTGTACTTTAGCTTTTATTTTTTTAATGATTTTGTTTTTGAACTAACCATAGGAGTCCTTTAAAAATGGACAGGTTAAATCACGTGAGTCCCATGTCAACACATAGCATGACTTTAGGCTGCCACTGGAGGGTTAGACAATAGTTAGAAAAGATGCATACTGTGTGCTTAGGACTGAAAAGCAAAGCATACCAGGTAATTACAAAGAATTAACGCTTCCTTTCACTAAAAATCATTCCTAACCAGAGTTATTGGTAAACTGATGCTAGATCAGTGTTTCTGTAGATGTCTGTCTCACCAAAGGAATACTGGTCAGTGACTTTGTTTGTACTGTAAAATTATTCAATAATCTGAATTGTTAAAATAAATAATTCAAAGTTGAATATAAAAATAAATGGGTGACATAGTTTCTTTCAGTGTAAAAATTTCTAATTGTCTTTTTTCTTAAGATTCACCAAAAAGATGACAAAGCAAAAAAATGACATTTTTAAATGCACCTCTAGATTAATTATTAAAGCACTATTAGTTGTCACACACACACACACTTACTGGTGTGTGGTGGAAAATATTCTTCACATTTGACCCATCTCCATGGGGAACAGTGAGCTGCAGACACGACCGCGCTCGGGAACTACAGTATTTGTTGGTTTAACCACCTAATCCAACCCCTTTAGACTGAGTGGGTCCCATGCTTAAAGTCTTTGGTTTGACCCGACCGGGATTTGAACCCCGATATCTCAGTACCACTAAGCCACTGAGCTGGTTAGTACATTAGTTAAATAAATCTATCTTTTGTAACCCAACAGTGGTTAAAACCTCTTTAATTCATAAATTCCTTCTTTACTAGTAATTGTTTTAACTACCCAGGAATGTGTCTTTAAAGAAGTCTGATTTAAGGAGAGTATAGATGAAATGTAATCAGAAATAATCACACTTATTCATCCAGAGGCTTAACCATTGGGATAGATTTTGGTTTTATTCAGCAAAATCATGACAAACAGTAAATTTTAGAGATAAAATTACTGATATTTGCCTTGATATCTGGATTGGTAGTAGCTAAAGCCGACCTTTATCGTGCGCTTATTCGGGGTCGGGTCGCGGGGGCAGCAGCCTAAGCAGAGAGGCCTAGACATTCCTTGTATTCCTTTTTGTAAGACCAGTTCATCTACTTTGGTCATATAATATAATTGTAATCTAATGATAAAAATACAAAAAAAGACAAATTCTTTTTGGAAGCGTTAATTTTGGAGGGGGATGGATAATGTGCAACAAGTTATTGTGTGATCTTTTGTTTGTTATAAATCTTGAAATTATGACGGAATGTTTTATTATGTGCACCTAGGTCTTGAAATGTTTTCATTTTGCTCCGCTGTTTAGATGAGAATGCAGACCAACTTCAAACCCAAATGAATGAGCCAACAGTGACTGCTTACAATTCATCTTATCAGATGTCCTTTTATACACAAATCTCAGTCTACTAAATCAACTTTATTTCAGCTGTAGTTTATGGTAAAAATTATTCTTGCGGATAGTCGGAATTATGTAGCTTTTAATTTCTCATTTTGATTAAAAGTACAAGACTGGATGTGAGCCAGGTGTTCCAGTTCTTTGACAAAGACTTTCCTGTTGGGTAGGAACTCGCTTTGGATTGTGATGATATTTAGACTCAGAACAAGTGCGCTATTGTTTTGACTCTGGCTTATGGAGAGACTTTCCTTCGTTTGCCAGAAACTATTTAATAGTTTTAAGGATATTTATTCTGCCAGAAATGGGTTGATTCCAGTGTTTTTCAGTATTAAACACCCGCAGAAGCAGCTTAACAAACTAGTTTCTGTCATAGTTTTATGTTTTTAGTGACTTTTTTTTTCTATTTTATCATTTTCAAAACTTTGTGAATTGGGTGAAATATATGCACAGCACTGTTTGCTCATTCATTGTTGCACTCAGAAAATCACTTTATCCCTGCTGCAACTGAACATGATTAACACAACTGTATTCAACGGCTTTTTTAAATCTCTTGTTCATTGTTCCTTAAAACCAGACCAAACTCTGAGTCTTTACGGCTTCTGCACCTCATGACGAGATGTCTGGATCTTTGCAGCTTCACAGCTCAGATGGGACCATTGTCATCAGTACGAGGGTTGTTTTGGGATTTCGTCTGAGGATGCAACATCTTGATGCGCTTTCATTGACCAGCCCAAGTCTTCTCTTTTGTCTGAAGATTTCCTTGCTTTACTGACCTCTGCTTTGTGCAGCGAAATACTTGGAATTTGTCCTTTTCAAACTGTACGTGGAGTTTGAAAATACAACTTTGCAGAAATCTTGAGCAGTGTCGACGTTGGAAATAAGATGATAGAAGATTTTCAGCATCCTCTTGAGTTGCAATTTGTCCTGCAGATATCAAACCTTCACAAAGCTCTCCTTTTGTCTTCAGCGACTCATTTACTACAAGCTGTTTCATCACTTCCGGTCCATCGGATTGCTTTGGAGACTTAAACTAAACTCCTAAGGAGCTTCAGTTGTCCTAATCATGTGCTGTTGCAGCAGACACGTTTCCCCTCATTCTGTGGAAACTCTTAAATGATTTTGATTCTGTGTAGATGCAAATGATCCAAAAAGGATCAGTCGTCATCTCATGAAGATGATGAAAAGAATGTGAAAGGTTAGAGCAGCACAGGCTACTTTTGTACATCTGTGAATGTCCATGTGCAAATATTTGCTTAGTGAGTGTGTGTGAGTGAATGTGAATGTGTGCGTGTACGCTTGGGCTTGTCTCATTCTGTATGTGTACATCAAACGTACACTAAGTGTTTCTGACACCGCTCCTTCTCGTTGTGCAGCATGAGGAATGCTGGTGGGCTGACTGCCGCTGACCTGGCCCACGCACAGGGATTCCAGGAGTGTGCTCAAATTCTGGCCAATGCCCTAAACCTCCAGCAAAACGTGGCTCAGTCCCATAACGGGGCATTTCTGAATGGCATGAGCCAGAATGGCGGCCATGCTCTCCCCACCATCCAGGGACGCAGCTTCTTGAATGGCGTTCCCAACAGAAAGCGGTCTTTTGAGGGCATTGAGGCAAACCCTTTGAAGAAGGCCAGACCTAATGGTAGGGCATCATTTTTTATTGTGTTTATGCTGTTTAACCCTCCCCCTGTCCTAATGGGTGACCCCAAGAGGAAAGTTGACCATTGAGCAGGGTTGATGGTTTATCCCTTGAGGTCCACGTGGCAGGGGTGAGGTGGTGCTCACTCCTCACCCCTCCCACATGGACCCAAGGGATAAACTATCAACCCTGCTCAATGGTCAACTTTCCTCGTGGGGTCACCGATTAGGACAGGGGGAGGGTTAAGGTTACTTTCAAAGGAAAATTACTAGGGATGCTCCGATTCGATCGCGATTGGAAATTGTGATATTTCAAATCATTTTAACTTGGGTGGAAAAAGATCCGATTTAACCTTGTAAAGAAACAAACATGACACAATAACTAGGGTTTAGCTTTTATTTCAACAACTTCCTCTACATCAATTATTTTTGTTTCTTAGATGAAAACACCATAATGTCACACAATTTTCAGCAGGCGAGGATTCAGAAACCACGTATCTGTTAGCAAGGAGGCTAACTCGGAGCTAACGTATCACCTCAGGAGAGTGAAAATGTCTGCAATTTGGACATACAGTATTTTAAACTGGACTGCAAAGGCAGTACATCAGCCACTTGTAACGTGTGTGTACTGGGTATTTACCATGATGGTGTCTCCTGAAACCTCGTCTACATTACGTCCTAGTTTCCACTAATGCTCCCAGTTCACTGCGGCAACTCGGACCAAAACGCAGAGCCAGCGAACACCAAAATATACATTATTAAATAGAGAGAAATAGCTGACAGACAGCAGAACGTCAGGGGTCCGCAGTCTCCAGTTGCCATCCATGGTTGTAATGTGCCCAGGTCAGTACAGCAGAGCAAGTAAACAATTAGAAAGATGAGCGACAAAGCTGCTTTTAAGTTCATTCATAATATTAACACGTTTATTATCAATGTACTTCATAAACTAGTGATATTTTTTGGCAGGTAAAGTCAAGAAATTGCATAAAAACAGAAAAAATATATATAAATAGTAAATATATATATATATATATATATATATATATATATATATATATATATATATATATATATATATATATATATAGTAATAAAAACTTAAAGGACAACTTTAGGATGTGTTTTCCTTTTTTCTTATTTTAATGCTTTGCTGAAGCATCAGGTTGAGACAGTTTTGTCAGATATTCAAAATCTGATCAGAAGCAAAAACTTGATCGGAACATCCCTAAAATGGACTCTTAATATCCTCAAATCTAAAAACTACTTTTGCCAAAACGACTAAAAATATCCAGAAAGTATGATGCACAAAACTTTACTAAACACATGAGAGGTTAAAGTCCAACAGTATCAAAAATTCTGTCAAGTTTTGGGAGTATTTTTAGAAGACTGAGTTCTGCTCTTATTGCTCTCAGCTTTGTTCATGGCTCCTGGGTTTCTGAACGGGAATGGACCACTAGGTGGCACCGAGGAGTCCCAGATGGAGAGTGTGAACATGGAGATGATGGCGTCTGTGACCTCAGGTGGGCCAGGAAGCTTTGCACTTGGGCAGAATGGGTTTGCTCCGCTCCTGGGGCCTTTGGATCAGGACCAGGGGCCACAGGATAAGTCGAGCCCTGCAACTAAAGAGCTGGAAGTCATCACTGTGGCATCGATGCAGACTCCTTGTCGCTGCACTAATTCTTATGCTTACCTGTAAAAGGGCTTGTGTGTGTTTTAAAACACACTTTTAATACTCCTGGTTTCAGTGTCGAGTTGTTTTGAGTTCTAAACACGTTTGTTTTTGTTTGGTGAGGAGTGAGTGGATTTGATACTTTTCCCTGTAACTAATGGATGGATAAAAGTTTTAAGATGTTTTTTGTAGTTATATCTAAATATACATTTATATATTGAAGTTATCCTTCAAGTTAAACAGGCAGACATGCAATTCTTGGCTCATAATCGCCAAAAGATTTTGTTTTGCACAATTTCAACCAGTGAATACAGCTCAGATCATTAATTAGTGATTTTACAAATCCCAGTGCTTTAATTAGAGAAACAGTCACCTGAAAATGTTGTCATTGTTCTGTTTTTGAGAGAATTTTCAGATCGGTTACAGGATTTACAGATGAGACTTTTTGACTAAAACTGATATATTCATGCAGCTCCATTTAAACGGATTATCTTGAACGTATAACTGAGGGAACATTTCTAATTATTTAAGTACCAGTTTAAAATCTGTTTGTTTATATAAAAAAAATTAGAGCGATTAAGCACTTTTCTGCATAAACGCTGAGAAAATGCTAATTGATGTTATGCATTATCTTAACTTTTTTATGCCAAAGCATATCCCAACATGAATGTAGCTCGAAAGGAAGAAATAATGGCTTTCTTGTTTGTAGCTGGTGCATGAGAGTAAGATTTGTTCATTTGTTTTTATTTGTTCTAAAATTAGGTGGATGTTTACTGTATGTGTTATGGTGTTTTTACTGCAGCTTCTGTGTATGTACCGTCTAATCAAATATTTGTTTTACAAGCAGTTTTTTATTAACCTGCTCAAGAAAGACTGCATAGATTTTTACTTTATGCAAAATGCCTTATTTCTTGAACTCAGATTAGCAGTTTAACAATATTTTAGGTTATGTTTCTGCTTTTAAACATAGTAGGGAAACTTCTGCTTTGTGTTTGTGTAGTACTATTTCATGTTAAAGATGGTTTGTGTGTATTTTTAATGGTGGAAGGTGGGTGCTAGTTTAGCTTTGTACTTAACTGTAAAATCATTAAATGTGGATACATTTTTATAAAAATGGTTGTGGCCTTTAATTTCTTCATTGGGTCAAATCTGGCTTTTTTTCTCCGCTTTAAATTTTTTTTCGATTACGTTGGAGACAAATGCACATTTAAAACGTATTGTTGTAATGTTAATCTGTCCTGTTAAGGTTTTGATGACGTGAAGTCAGGAAGACATTTTCTCCCCTGCAAAATCCAACAGAACTGCAAAACCTACAGATCAGAAGGTGACCTACTTCAAAACGTTACTGGGTCACAATGAGAGAAGTTACATAAGGATCTTGGGAGTATTTCACAACTTATTGAACATGGTTTGTGCGTAACCAAAGGGTTATAGTACTTTTGTCGAAACCGGGTCACAAAAGGTCCTTAACATTTTTTAAAATTGGCTTCACGTTGTAAAAAAATTGTGCAAAACAAACTCGAGTATTTTCCCTGTCTCTTGGTCTCTTCACATTCAGATGGGGTGTGTTTTAGGTATGTTCCAATATTGACTATTTTGTTTTATCTTACAGTGACAGGAGGAGGGCATCTTAGTCAGCACACCTACAGTGAATCACCTGAGATCATTAGCACTGCATGCAGCCAGCTGGAGCACCAGAAGTCTGTCAAAGCAGAGCAGATGTATGACCATACCCTCTACAGCACCATGCTTCTTTATCATGGATCCTAAAGCACACTGTTGTTTCAGCCGTGGTTTGATTTAGGCCCATTTAAGTGTTCATCTGCCTTAACGCCACTGAGTGGTCATGTTTTGTTATGAGATGTCTTTTGTTCAGCTGATAAATTAGATACGTGTCATTAAAACAAACTTAAAATTGAGTTGTTTTTTATGTTTAAGGTTTTTGTGTCTGAGAAGGTTCTAAAGTACAAAGCATCTGTGTGGAAACACTGCCAATACATATTCAGACAAATCCACCTTATGTATCATGAACAATTAAAGAACTTTCACAAATAGTTCATTTTTTCTTTTTGAAGTTTTTTTTTAAATGCGTGCTGGAGGGGTTTTATATCCGAATTATTAGTGTGAATTTAACAGCCAACATACAATGAGTAAAAAAGTGACCAAAGTCCAGAGAAAAACTTTGAAAGAGGCCTGATTGGTAATCAGATGGGTCATGAACCCATAACTGGGAGAGTAGCTCCAGCTGATTCCAGGAACGAGCTATGGGATCTCTGTCCAGAGTCCTGGGAACAGCTAAGATAGAACAGCAAGCCCCCAGGCCTCCGTGTACTGGTCAGCTGAGAAAAACACCAATCTAATGGGAACACTAGGCGCTCACGTGTAGGAAGGAACACACCACGCCTGCCACCAAACCGACCTTCATTATCACTGCGCAGCACTAACATTACGTCACGCCCACCGACAGTCGATTCTTTCTACAGAATGGGGGAGGGAACGTTCACTTTTTTGACAAAACGTTGAATTTAATGCATATTACTCAGAAATAAACCACAACGAACAATTAAAATCATTTTGATGTTTCTTACTATGCATTTTAATCACATATAAGGGCTGCTAATTTATGTTTGGCGTCACATTCAAGCGCATTCCACCCCCCTCATTTACGAAATGGTATAGTCCTGTAAATCTATCCGGGCAAACCGGAGAGCCAGGGTGCTGAAGACCGACGCAAAACGTCGACGCCAGTGACAAGAGCTAACGTGAAGTAGTCAAAAAAATATATATAAATATAAAAATCTTTACCTGTAAGATAACGAAGAAAATTTTGGAATTTCCTGACACTCTAGTGCTGTTTTGGATAAATAACTCACAGGTTAAGTCATGTCAACCCCAGCTAGAAGAAGACTCATGAGAGATTTTAAACGGTGAGTTGGCCAGAAATTTGCCCGTTTTGTCAAAACAGCTAGCATTAGCCTAGCTTATGTCGGCTTCTTAAACTGGTACTTAACGAGTAACTTTAAGAAGCAGGTCCACCTCCATTGTAAATTGCGGCTTTAGAATCTTGATTGGTTTTATTTTGTGCGTGTGTGGAGCCCAGTGATGTTGGATGTTAAGTCGAGAACCATACGATGCTAGTTGCTAGCTTACATGCTAGCAACAAATAATTTTTGTAACATTTTATTTTGGACAAGATCAATACATTATTTTAAAACGATTTAAAAACGGTGTTGGATGATGGAAGATGTAGGTGAAAAATGCTGTTTGAACCTTCATTTGTTCTGACAGTAAAGGAACATCATGTTCATAAAAGTTTATTTTCTTTTTTACGTAGGCTTCGTAGTATTCATCTGAGTTTAATTATAGTTCTATAACGTTTCACTATTTATTGTAAAAGTTAGGGTTATTTATTTATTATTGGGACAGAATATTTTATGCATGATCATATGTTTTGATCAGAACTTTCTAAGTTACATGATATGCTTTTAGAAATGTTTAGAATTGACTAAATATGATTTTTTTTATGCTCTCTTGAGTTGAGTAGTTGCAATATTAAACGTAGATTAGCTTTTCTTGACTTTGTACACTATATATATGGAGAGGGAGAGAGAGGAGCAAGCACTGATTTCTATATAGTAAAAAAAAGCTAAACAATATTTTGGATCAGTCACAAGTTCATTTTGTTTCAAAGGCTACAAGAGGATCCTCCAGCCGGCGTTAGTGGTGCCCCATCTGAAAACAACATCATGGTGTGGAATGCAGTCATATTTGGGTAAGAAGAAACTTACAGGCCTCACAAATTAGCTTGTGATGTGTGAAAAAAATAACAATATTCATTGTGTTCTTCAATCTTACAGCCCAGAAGGAACGCCCTTTGAGGATGGTATGGATCTTTATTTTGTGTAATAAGAATTAAAATCAGAATCAAAAATGTGAAACGACTTGTAAAATGTAACCAATGTGATTGAAACATCTGAAAGTTGCCATTAGGAAGAATTTTGCTACTTCCTCATCATCTTTTTTGTTATTATTAAAATGTCACTGCTCAATAAGAGGAGTGAATCACAAGATTTTTTTGCTAAGTTCACCAGCCTTAGCCCTTCCCCCTATATCACTGGATATGTACCATACTTAGTAACCTGTTTGTTGGCAGATGAAATGTTTTGCTCAGGTTACATTGGCCAACAATGCCGAATATTTTTCGGTCATCGTAAACTTGCAATGTGTTTGAATGTTCTCCTTGTTTTTGTCTCAGGTACATTTAAACTCATTGTAGAATTCACAGAGGAATATCCCAACAAACCCCCTACTGTACGATTTGTCTCTAAGATGTTTCATCCGAATGGTAGGAGAATGTAATATAATGTTATATGTTATGTGGGGTGGTGTTTCATTGTGTTTTTGTCTACAGTCTATGCAGATGGCAGTATATGTCTAGACATTTTACAGAATCGCTGGAGTCCCACCTACGATGTGTCTTCTATTCTTACATCAATCCAGGTGAGAAATATGTAGCGGAAAAGGGTTTCACTTACAAAAATGCATCAATTTGTAAATTGGCTGACTTATTGGTCTTTAAACTTGTGCAAAATGTGTTGAATGTTTTCAAAACAAAAAAATGTGATCAGGATATGCTTTTCTTATTTACCTTTAAAATGAACTATGTTGACATTTACCGTGCTTTCATCCCACAGTCCCTGCTTGATGAGCCGAACCCCAACAGCCCAGCTAACAGTCAGGCAGCTCAGCTGTACCAGGAGAATAAGCGGGAGTATGAGAAACGTGTGTCTGCAATAGTTGAGCAAAGCTGGAGGGACAGTTGACCTGGCAACCCTGAAGCTGCTCGCTCCATCGTTAAGCTGTGTGTGCTGCAAGTTTTAGTGGAGTAACTCTTAATTTTTTAAAATTTTGCTCCTTTTTAATTTTAAGCATTTATGCACTTTACCTTTGACTTCACCATAAAGTGTGTTTTTCTTTCTCTGTTTTGGCTCAGAGGTTTTTTTTTCCCCTAAAATGCCCCAATTTTCTAGTCAGTCAGGGGAAATGTGTGAATATTGCCTTGATGTTTTGTCAATATGGACTAACGGGACATCACACACACACACACACAGAAATAATCTGGTGTTCTTGCTGTAGAGGCTCACCACTACCTGTTTAATCTAATGTCCACCAAGGCACATCAGTCATTTTCTGTTTTGTGCTCGATCATTTGTCAAGTTGATTTTCACGAGGCAGTGAAGAAACGAGCAGCCTGAGCATCAGACCTCAGCTACATCACATCTTTACGCTGTGTTATTTGCTGTGTTGTGAACTGTTACGTGCATGATGATGTGTTCACAGTCATGTTGAGTTCTTGTGTATATATCTGAAGAAACCTGCAACGGAATGATGTACAGATTTTGCACTGGTTGTCCCTCATGTCACTTTTTCCAATACTTGTAAATAAAAAAAAAAGCCTACGTCATCCTTATGTAGGAATGTGTACATGTGCCTTTTTGTCTGACTTTAAACATGTGACTATGTTTTTGACTAAGTCTTGTCCCTTGTAGGAGATAAAAATCAGCCCAAAACCACCCAAAACTATGACAACTGTGACTGCTTTAGCTCTTAGGCTCAGTTTTCTTTTTCACATCACCACATGTCCACATTTTATCCCACTTTAGACTGGATAGCAGATCTGCCAGTGAGATTTCCTTCATTTTATTTCTCGGCGGGGAGGGGGGGAAAGGAGCCAATAGATTTGGCAAAATGACATTATTCTGGAAGAGACAAAAAATGAGTGCTGTAATCTGAGTTAACTGTAAAAAAAACTCACAATCAGGAAAAAAATAACTAGCAAAGAAATTGACTAAATGGGGGAATAAATCAAATCATGCACCTAAATGTTACATTTACGTTATGTCACGTTGTCTTTTAAATTAGTTGGCTATTACCATACAGGTGGCAAATTCTTACAGAAAAACTTTAGGTAATGCATTCAGGGTTAAAAACAGTCTAACATCTATATTATCTGTTGGAAGGTTAGAAAAGCTTTAATTTGAACAAGAGTGATTTTAAAATGTGCTTCTACATTAATTTACTTAAAAATGTAGTTATTAGATTCTACTTATCTGAAATGTTGCGCTTTAAACCATATAATTATAATATATTGCATGTAATTTAAAATTTTCATATATTTGAATACACAAGTCCAAGTTAGTGGTGGCACCAGTGTATGGCAGGCCTCGCTTCTCTCAGTTTGCCCCACCAGTGTGTGTGATTGTGTGTGTGAATGGGTGAATGACTGATTGTGTTGTGAAGCACCTTGGGGGGTTGTAGAAGGCACTATACAAATACAGACCATTTACCACAAGTTCATCAAATTAAATCAGCTGTTGTTATCAAACTTTCAGTAGCTTCTTTACTAAATTGTTTATTGTTTGTATTTGGTTTTTATTTTATGAGTAGTTAATACATTTATTGTTAAATCCATAACACATTAATGTTTTCCTGTTTAAAACAAAATTTGAACATGTATTATAATTTATTGGTCTTTGAACTCATAACTAATAGTTTTATATCTGACATGTTTGATTAGAAACAAACTCATGTTGGCAAAATTTTTTAACTAAAAATATTCTACTTTACCTACTAATAATTTAAAGATTTTTTTAAAAGAATAGAAATCCTTGTAAGTCAACCGTGGATGTAGTTTTACCCTGTAAAAACAAGCGTTTATAAGAGTTATTTAGTAAAAAACACTTCCTCTACTTTTTTCGAATATTTTTGCCTTGAAAGAACAGGGAATTTGCGCCCTCTGGTGGCAGCAGAACAGAATGACACTCTGGTTTCCAAAAGCTTTTGGAAAAGGGAAGATGGGGAGTTGCCCTCCAGTGTTAGAAAGCTGCTACTACACTTGTGTTCCTTTTAGCCTTTTAGAAGATAATATTTTAGCTTCTTATCTTAAAGGTGCATTATGTAGAAACCAAGCCCCATAATTCTGCAGCAAATATGAAGCCAAAATGGAAGTGGCAAAAATTGCACTTCCACTCTCATCCACTAGGGTGTGGCTAGCCTAGTGAACTAGTCAAATCCTCATTGACTCCCATGTTAAAAATGCCCATTTCACAGCAGAAATAAACATGTCTACAGCCTGGTTAAAAAAACATTTTAGTTTACATTCATGACAACTCTGAGGGGGGTTAAATTTTTTGTAACTCTTCTGTTGAAGTGGAATTTAATGCTTAAAAATCTGAATAATTAATGAGCATCCACGTGACTTCAGAGCTAGCTCCGAAGAAAGGCCTCAGCCTGGACCTCGGCCTCCCGTTACTAGATGCTTGGCAATTTCGACTCTGAACTTTAGTTTTGTCTGTGTGATTGTGTTTGGATGTTAATCATGGAATTTGTTGGACAAAAGAGCAAGCTGTGGTTACTAACAGACCATCCAAGCAGTTTCTGCTTCTTTTAATCATTAAGTAAAATTATATTTCTGTACTTTATTTTGCTGGTTGAATGGGAGGAAATGCTGTGTCATATAACTGCTTGGTCAAACATTTTAGTGAGGCTGCATAAGAAACTTAAGCGGGTGCCCAGCTTCTACTGTCTCCTGCCTGAGAATAGCATGCAACTTCCTGTTCCCATTTCCCGGGGCAGCCAGGCCGGCTCTGAAGCTTGGCTGTAGTCATGCTGGTTCTCTGTGGAAGACCACAGAAACACTGCAGCTCATTTTGTTGACGCTGCTTCACTTTTGAGATGCTCAACCGCATTTATCTTGCTGAAAACACTCTGCAAACCTCAGTTAGCTTCGGGTTGGTATGTAGCTAATGTCCCACTGATCTCCGGCTTCCAGAGAAGGGAACATCTACAACGGTGGACACGCAGCTCTTTCACCGCAGTGGACCAGCAAAGCCCAATGTCCTTGGTCAGCTTAATTAGCAGAGTCACTCTACCACGTATTTCTTGCCAAAAATGCCTGGAAAAACTATGTTAGCTTCAGGTTAGCATGTAGCTAACTTATCTCTGACGTGGAGCAAGAGCTGATGTAAAAGGCCACGGCGCCCGGTTACGATCACAGCGGCCTGAGACTCAGCTTTTAAGTTAACAGTCCCAGTCCATATTAGATCTCCACAGGTGATCAGCATGACTACAGCCTCGCATGGGAGCCAGTCTGCCGTGTGGGTGGGATACCCTGGTACAAGGAGCCTTTCTTAGCTTCTTGGGTTAGCCAAGTTAGCTAGTAGCTACACTTTTCCCATTTTTGGATTGTCTGGCCGTGATGGGACCTGCGACACAGTCAAAATGGCTTTTTGCTGGCTGCCATCAAATTACAGTTGTCGGCGCTGCAGCATTAGCTTGCAGGAGACACGGCAACCCCACACTCACTGATGGTAAACAGTAGTTAGGTTCCTCCTTCCTTTTATTTTGAAAGAAGAAAAACTTACAGTCCACGCAGCCAGCAACCAACAGACTCTTCTGGGATTTTCTCACTCCCGATATTATTACATACTGCACCTTTAATGAAGCCTTCGAAATTCTTTCTTTTTGTACTGCTGTTAGCTAGCTGCTGATGGCAGCTGTTTTAGCTAATTGACTTCATCTTGTTTAATACAGATAATTGAAATAGATAAAGAGTTTTAGTCTTTAAGTAGTTTGCATAGCTGAAGACATGCTGGCTTTCCCGTTATCTAGACTAACTATGCTGTTAATGTCAGTTTAACAATTGTAATAATTTTTAAGTGATATGTTATTTTGGGGGTTCTACAGGTTTAGCTTATGAACACGGTAGAAACTGCTCGTCTCCAGCAGAGGGTGGAAAAATCCTTATTCTCTAAAGCCAGATACTAAAGGGTTCTTATGTTTCCATACAGTTGTCCTAAATAAAACACCAGTCCCTTATTGACAGAGTATGTGTCCACCAATGAACACATTTAACCGATTACAAATTTTAAAATTTAAAGTATATTTAGACAAAGAACAAAATGTTAAAATGAACCATTTCTATTGATACATGTTACTTGTTACTTTAGCTGTATTTGTATTTTGCCACTGGAGGGGAACAGTTCTCCTTAATCACTTAAGGCTATTTTAAATCTGAACTTGTAGCGCTATAGCTAGGGGAGTGTGTACAGTAGTGTGACACAATTTAGCTCAGATTCAGTTTTATTCATTGTGAAAATTTAGAGGGGTGGCATGAGGAAAATGCAGGTGTCTCACGCTCTGCGTGAGTCAGTAACCATATTGGATACATTACCTTCAAAATTTACTTGAGCTGTTTGATCATGTAGAAAACAAAAATTTTACAGTTGTGAAAATTATTCTAAGGTTAAGATCAGTGGGTGGCATTCAGGAAAAATCTTTCAACTTCCAGCTTACTGCTGGCTCAACTTGTTTTTCTAAAGATCAGACATTCTTCGTGGTCTATAAATGATTTATTTATTAAATGAGTCCACAATGTTGAACACAATGCTGCACGCACAATGGAAACAAGGGATGCAAATGCAGAACAAGAACAAGCAGGTTTACTGTGGCGATTCTTCACAAACAACCCAGATAGACTCATTTTGTTCCTCGGTCCTCCAGCAGTTACAAAAATAACCTTTTAAATTAGATCCCTCTTATCTATACAATACTGCAACACGGCATCCATTTTAAATGGAATCCAAGACATCTGTTTACTGACCTGGGCTGAGTAAGCTACCTGTTATAAGCTCGCTCCTTTTTAGCCCGTTCCAGAGCCTTGTCCATGGTCTTTTCATTTTCACCTCGGCACTTGGGACAGTACCACTTTCCTTTGGGCTTGTGATTGAGCCCCACACAGGAGAAATGAAACCATTCAATGGGACACTCATCATTATCACAGCCGATCATCTCGCCGTAGGAGACCTGCTCACACAGACAGTACGTCGGCTCATCCGGGTCGATGGGCAGGTCTGGAGGAGACACCTCCCTCTCCGACTTTCCTTTAGATCTTTTCTTCTTCTTGGATGACGTTTTGGCCCTCTTTTCCCGAGGTGTACCTACTTCCTCCGCATGATCCAGAGCTCCGTAGCATTCTCTGCTTTCTCCATTTTTCTGCCGCCTTAAGCGTTTTCCTCCAGCTTTGTCTGCGCAGCCAGAACCCGGGGTGACCTCATCACGCTTCTTGTCGTTGTGGCTGGATTTCCCTGGGGTAACCATCGAAGATGACGAGGACATCAAAGATGCTGCACTGGTTGTCATAGATGTTGTCGTGGTAACATGATTTTCTGGGACTTCTTGGGAGGAAACAAGGAGTTCAGAATGCCAGTCAATTTGTCGTGTTCGATTCTCCACCAACTCCACCTAAAACAGAACAAGGAGTTTCGTGGTTTACGGTCATGCTTTTCTTTGACTAAATGCAGAGGACTTTGTCTTCAGAGTACTCTAATTAGCTGTAATTTATACAGCTTTTCTTGACTTAAAGAGCAAGTCACCCCCAAATCAACTTTTTTCCCCTGATAAACTATATAAATGCGTGTCTAGTCGTGCTGCAGACGTGTATAGTCAATGGTTTTGCACTTTGGTGGATTTTAGTTAAAATTTTAATTTTCTGCCTAAAGCTGTCAAGTGTTGTGCAGTTGTCAGGTAAAAACTCTGCACTGCAGTTGAATTTAAATCTGCCATCCCTATTGGCTAAGAGGTACCCTAGAATGTTAGCTGGTACCATATGATGTCACAATGTCGTTGTGAGCCTGTGTGTGTGTATGTGTTAGTGGCTCTGCCCTCTCAGTCTGCTAGGCAACAGCATTTGTTGCATTTTTCAAACAGGAAGTGGGAGTGGAGTAATACTCTGGTAGGGATGACTTGCTCTTAAAAAAAAAGAGGTTTTATATGCTAAAATATAAACAGAAATTAGGACAAACAGTGACCCAGCTGTGCAAATCCAGGCTTTATGTAAAATATAGCACAGCAGCTCTATCATGTTCGTGACGTACCATCTGCCCAGCAATCTGAATTTTTTCATCCCCAAGCTCCTGGCTGCGGATCAGTGCCCTCTGAATGGATAACTGGAGCTTCCGACGCTGAAGTGGGTCGGACTCACGCCGATACTTTTCATAAGCATCGTCCAGCTCCTTCAGCACATCTGTTAATAACCCAAATCAAATAGAAATAAGAGAAGATAGCAGAATTTAACTAAAGTGCCTAAAAAGGCACATATAGAAACATCAGATCTGTCATACCAGACAGCTTTTTTCCCCTTTATTGTGTATGATTTGCGGCTTCAGTACCTTGATACTTGGCATCAATTTCCCTCATGAGGGAAACGCTCCTCTGCAAGTCAAAAGGCAGAGACTCCACCAGATCCAAATACTCCTCAACATAATTGACAACTACATGGCCTGGGTCACCGTTGGTTGGGTTCAACATTATGGGTCTTCTTTAACCTGGGACAATCCTCCACCTGCTAAACAAAATTGTTAGTTAGCATTTTCACTGCAGCTTCTCACATCACCTTTTTGTGAACCACCCCACGCATGAAGATGTTGCAGAGCAGGCGAGCTCCTTCAGCAACAGCTGCCTCCTAACTGCACAAATCTCAGATAGTCTTTCTGACATATCAAGATGGATG
The DNA here is from genome assembly GCF_043380555.1 of Nothobranchius furzeri. Taxonomy (NCBI): domain Eukaryota; kingdom Metazoa; phylum Chordata; class Actinopteri; order Cyprinodontiformes; family Nothobranchiidae; genus Nothobranchius; species Nothobranchius furzeri. Next base: position 25,309,845 of record NC_091754.1, on the reverse strand, counting down.
AAATCCCACCATCTCCAACTCAACCTCTCTAAAACTGAACTACTTGTCATCCCAGCGAAACCATCCATACGGCACAATATCTCATTCCAAAATGACTTCCTATGTCTGGCTCCTTCAAAGGCAGTTCAAAACTTGGGTGTTGTGACCAGCTGGCCTTTAAAGATCACGCTGCCTCTGCTGCTTGTTCGTGCCGCTCTGCACTGTATAACATACGAAAGATCAAACCATACCAAACACAATATGCCACCCAGCTCCTGGTGCAATCTACTGTCATCTCCCACCTTCTAACTGGTCTTCCAGCCTGTACTGTGAGACCTCTTCAAATGGTCCAGAACAAAGCAGCGCGTCTGGTCTTCAATCAGCCTAAAAGAGCATGCTACCCCTCTATTCAATGAGCTCCAATGGCCACCGCTAGCTGCACGCATCAAATTCAAATCGCTAACACTAGCATACAAAGTCCTGGATGGTACAGCTTGCAAAAGCTTACGTCACGTCCGCTCCGGCCATCGAAGGATCGTCATGTAGCAGTGTCTACACCACGCTCAGGACAATCCAGACTCTCCATGTGTTGTTTCACAGATGTGGAATGACCTACCAAGCACTACTAGAACAGGAGCTTCCTTGTCGATTTTCAAGAAGCTCCTGAAGACCCAGCTCTTCAGCGAGCATCTTCTAATCCAACAGCACCCGTCCCCCGCTCTACTGCACACTTCATGTTCGCTTCCCTCTATAATTCATTATGCTGCCTCACTGCCACCTAGGATTGACTGAATAGTGTTTGCTGTTAGCCTCAATCTGATAGCTGGATTATCACCTGTAAGTCACTTTGGACAAAAGCGTCTGCTAAATACATAAACAAAGCAGCCTCGTTGTAGATCGTTCCTCTCAGCAGCAGTCAGCCTTTATAATCACCAACAAACTCAGTGTTTACATCCCTGCTTTTATTTACAGTGTTTTCACCTTTCTTGTAAATTGTCTATTTATTTAATGTACTAATTCTTACTGAACAGTTTATTTTTATTTTTGCTGCTTTTATCATCTTCCTTTACCTTTGTGTGGATGGATACTTGCATTCACCTTTAACTTGCAGCTAGCACACCTGCCGAATTGAACAATGTCACTATTCTGTTCTGCTCTTATGTTTGTTTGCAAATAAATACTTGAATTTAATTTTCACTGCCATAATTTTTAAAACGGAGTAGCTATTAATTGTAAGCATTAATAATTCTCATACATGCCATGTGTTAAATGTAGTTAGCCATCCTGAAAGTGCTACAAGCACGATCTGTCAATCGCTTTACTTATCACCATAACTTACTTGATAAAACATTTATTTCCCTAATAAAAATGTGTACATAAAAATACCTTCGTAGTTCTGTGCACATGTAGTGATGTTTATCAAGATGGAAAGTTTACAATTAATAAAATTACAGAGAGGTTTGAAACCACGGCCCTCTTTAAAAGTTACGCATAGATCGAATTCTACACAAAATGTCAAAAAGAGGTAAGATTTGCAAAAACACTAAAGGTTTATGTTGTGTGTAACAAAGACCGTACCTGAATAGCACCACTGTTCAGGCTTACGCCATCACTCCTACATTCACGGTAACGTAAATATTATAACCATTTTTACGATCACAACAAATTTTACATAAAAATGCGCTAAAATGTCGCTTGAAACATTTTCTCTCGTTTGTTTTGCCGTCAGTTTAAGTTAGCATGCTAGCTTGTACCGTTACTACATGAAACGTCGCAAAAAGGACAAAGCCCAAACACCAGACTGCGGACGGAATACCGAACGCAAACAGCAAACATGACAACTCACCTCTGAATATATAAATATTTATTGTCCTTTTTCTATGGTTCACTGTTCTTGATGCTATCGCCGCATAAAGCTAACCATTGTTTAACTAGCTGATTTGCCGCAGCAGTGCGCATGCTCCAAACTTTAGAGCGCAGCGAGCGGTCCACGGCGACAGTGACACGTGATTACAGCAGCCCAGCTGGTTAGCAGAAGGGGGCGTAACTTGGAGCTCCACAGGAGGTCAGACAGCTTTCTGTCTTCTCCAGCAGCTGTCTGTTTCCAGAAGAAAAATGCTTCATTATAAACTTCAAACTAAATTTCATTCATTCATTTTATTTATAAAGCCCCTTCCCAAATAAAGGGGCCCGAAGGTGCTGAACATAGTGCAGAGAAGCAGCACAATAAAACAGCTCTATAATAAAATGCAGAGATAAAAACATTTAAAAACAAAACGAGCTAAAAATAAAAAGTGATCAAAAGCATGAAAATGTGAATACAAACAACTAAAAAACAGATCAAAAATACAGCTTAAGTCTTTCTTTAAAAGCGGGCAGCGATGTGAACTGTTTGATTTCTTGTGGGAGTTGGTTCCAAAGCCGAGGACCCAGAACTGCAAAGGCATGATCACCCCTAGACTTACGCTTTGATCGCGGTACCACCAAGAAGTCACTCTGACCCATAGTGATCTTGCAGGGACACATCGGGCCAGCAGGGAGGCTAAATATGGTGGCGCTGATCCAGACAGGGATTAAAAAACAAGGACCAGGATTTTGAACAAGATGCAACTCTTCACCAGTAGCCAGTCCAAAGCTGTCAGGAGGGGAGTGACATGCTCCCACTTACGTGCTCCATACGTTTTGGACCAGCTGGAGCCGAGTCAAGGACTGGCTCAAGCCAGCATACAGGGAGTTGCAGTACTCTAGCCTTGATAAAAGCATTGGCTACAGTTTTCAACTCCTGTTTTAAGATTGACTTAATATTAGATAAGCACCTTAACTGATAGAAACACGAACGAACAACAGAGTTCACCTGACTATCAAATCGTAGACCAGAGTCTTATCTTGACACCCAAGTACGTAATCACGGACTTCTCGTAGGAGAGCAACGATAAAAGGTCCAATCCATGTGGCTGGCTGTCATTTGGAGTAAAAACTATTATTTCAGTTTTTTCCCTCAATGGAAAGGAAGTTGGACCCCATCCATCATGCAGGCAATTCACCAGCTGCTGTATGCTACCTCTGGCCCCCTGTTTAACAGGCATCTACAGTTGACAATCATCAGCATAGAGATGGAAACTAATGTGTTTTGTAAACAACAGTCCCAGTGGTAGCAGATAGCGGGAGAACAGCAGGGGGCCCAAAACAGAGTAATTTAAATAATAAAAAAATTCTTCAAAATCTTGCTTATTTAACAATGAGAAATTTGGCATCCCTAGAATATTTCCTGTCATTGCATTTTCACTATTTCAGTGACAAAATTGAGTATTTTTTCTTCTTTAAATCATTATTTAAAACACATCTGTTAAACTTGTTCACTAGATACAGGATTTCCTTGAAGGGTTGTCCATATCATGACCTTTATTTAAATTCAGCACAACACAAACACATATTTAATTTTTTATAGCTTTACAGAGGAAGTTCGATTGTTTTAACTTTCAAACAGCTTCCTGAAGGCCGGCCCAATCTCCTGGATCATATCTGAGGTGGTGGTGGCCCTGCCGTGCTGCTGAAACGCTTGACTGTTGCACTGTCGGGTTAGAGAGCAGGCACCAAAGGCTGCTACCACAGAGGGATTCACACTGAAAGAAGACATTACACACGCACGCACACTGTAAACAAACTTTTATATGCATGCATTCTTTTACATTTTGATCCGATATTATAAAGCTCACCTTCTGATGACTCCTGCTGCAGAAGCAGAATACGCCCAGTGAGCCAGCACACCCAAGGAGCCAGACAGGAGATCTCCCTGTCCACCACATCTCCTCCCACTGCCCTCAACACTGCATGAGTAAACTAGAAGCAAAGACACACACACGGTCACAAAAAGATGCCTTAAACCCTTTCAAGGGCAGCAAATCCAACTCTAATATTGATCAGCTGTGTTTGATACCCACCCTTGCTTCCATCTGTAATGAGATCCTGTTCCCCCTTTAGCACCATGGTGAGATTACCCAAAGTCCCACTTAGCTGCATGACACTGTGTGGCTGATCTCTGCTGTTCACGGGCTTGTGGTGCTGAAACACGAAAACATGCATCAACACTCAAAAGGTTTGAGCTACATGCAGCAAATTACTAGCTAAAGCTTGGTTTATGCTTGACGCATTCACTTTCCGCTTGGTGATGCGGCTCGCGGATGGAACGCGCTTCATAACTCGCAGCGTTTATGGTTCATGCGGCTTGTCTCTGCGGTAAGCCGATATTCTCCCAAACTGTAGGGGGCAGCATGGAGCTCTACGGCATGCAACCAACACTACACCATAGTAGAAGTAAAAATTACTGTTTACAACATGGCATTCCAGCATTTTTAACAGCGTCCTCGTCTTTTCCGACAGTGCGAGCTGTTTCTCTCCAAGAATTATTAACATGTTGATCACGGTGATCTTTGAGAGCTGAATCATACAAATGTCTATTTACGAACCTCTGCCATACTAGTTCTTGCCAGTCCGCCATGTTTTTCTGCGTCCGACCGTCCGCGTGGTTAGAAAATTTCCTAGGTGCGAGGTGCGGAAAGTTTTGGCCGTGCGGAGGCGCGGTGGAGGGGTGTGGTTGTTAAAATGCCGCAATTTTGCCACGCGGAGCCGTGCGGACCTCGCGGAGGCGTCAAGCATAAACCAAGCTTAAAGGAGCTCTACCACAAAAAGGCTCACCAGTGCCTCAAAGAGCCGAGTGAACTCCATGAAGTTGGGTGTGAGGATTCCCTTCTGGTAACCCTGAATAACAGAAGGCTGTTGTGTGATGAGCCACAATCCATCCTGGTGAAAACAAAGCCTGTCTGAGTTAGTGTGCGTGCACACACACACACACACACACACACACACACACACACACTTATGTGTGACAACTTAACCCAGATCTAGAGGAAAACTTACTGCATCAATAACTATAGGAATTTCTCTTGCTTTAGACCTCTCGATTACTTCCTGAAAAGACAAGCACGTTTTTATGTAATTAAACCTGACTCTTTAACTTCCCAGGTTAAGTGTAGCCAGTGGAACATTTAAACTGACTAGATTACCACAACTTATTGGTTACACAAACACCGACCTTAGCTGTTTTCAGTAAAAAGTCTTCCCTGCCTAGACCAGGTCCAACAACTAGGCTGTGAAGTCTCGGGAGCCACTTTTCTATTTCCTCTACTGCATTCGGACTGTCCCTTGATAAAACAAACAGAGGTGTGTTAGAGTTGTATGAATGTAAAAATGACTTAAATGAGAAGTATTATGACTTTTTCTTAAGTTATAATAGTTCTATGGTCAATACAAAACATTTTTTTTCACTAAATCCCTCACATGAAGAAATTAAAGCAGTTTTGTTCGTAACAGTTTTAGTACCTTCCAGAATGAGCCGTTTCAGAGCTGTCACTTAAAAAAAGCAAGTGGTTTCTGGCCACACCCACCCATTCCTCACTCATGCTGCTATAAGCTGAGAAGCTCACACATCTGGCAACATAGCTACTGCTCCTCCCTCATGCACATGAGAGGTGCTTCTATTCTACAATCCCCATTTGTGATGTCACAAATGAAGACTTTTTAAACATGTTTGTTTCAGGCACATAAATCTTAAAACCAAACACTGACAGGAAACAGATGTATATTCTTTCCAGATTTGGTGTTCAGTCAAGAAATACACTGCAGCACAAAATGATGCAAAATGTGAGTTTAGCATAATACGTCCCCTTTGAAATGCTGCAAATTTGACTAAACTGAAAAGTAAATAAGGAAGAGAACTGGAAATGTTTCTGAAACTAAACCTAACTATTGTGATTTGTGTAGTGGGTCAGGACATGAAATGTGCAAATAACGCCTCACAATAATATTTGGTCTGATCGCTACAGGGTTGAACTGTAAGCTTGATCCTTTCAACTTCCTGAACCTGAGACAGTGTAAAGCTAGAACATGTTTTCGCCCTAATATCAGGTCACTTCTGAGTTTTTCTTTGCTCTGACAAGCTGATTTTTTTTAATTAGATGGTCATTTGTCCCATTAGGATGACGACACAATCTATGCACCGCATCTGGACCATCGTTAGAATCAGTGATGAAAAATCCTGCTAAATCTCATGTTACATACGATCGACTTACAGAACGGGATGCACGATGAGCTCGGGGCTGTACGATTTAATTACAGCTGCAGCATCTTTAGTGCAGAAAACATGAGACAAGTCGGCACCCTAAAAACAAACAATAAATAATAAATAAACATAACTCAAAGATCCAATCTGAAAAAGCAACATTAAGAGTTCAGGATTACAGCTCACCACTTTCAGTGCAGAAATAGCAGCAAAGTACGGCGCTCCAGTGTAGCTTTGGGAGAGAAGTGGATTTTAGTGACATGTTCCCTGTGATTTTATATTTTATTAGTGAACCAAGCTGGTCTTTGTGAAACATACTCTTGGCATCCTCCAATGATCCCGATCCGTCCATCTTGTCCTTTGTGCTTTTTGGATGTCAGTGGAGGAATGATCCTCTTTACTATTGAGATGATGTCATCATCCATGGCTCTGTGCGATGACAAGCTCAGACTGTAGTAGCGCTGAAGTTCTGAGAAAACAAACAAAATCAGAGTTTCACACAGGGAAATTACAGTCCTCTTATGTGTTTCTGGTCAATCGGAGATCACTCAGGAAGCTTCAACAGTCTTCTGCCTCCATGACACCGGAGCTGATACCTAATACGTCTGTGCTCAGAGGTTGGCTCTTTGGGCTGAAACTGTCTTTCTGAGGCGAAGAACATCTGGGATGCCCTCGCGCGTGTGTCGGCGAGGTGCTGGAAATGACTGGAGCTCGGGCCAGAGGGGTGGCCATCTTGGCTGCGGAGCTGGGTCTGGCTGAGGAGATGCTAGAGAACATCTGGGCGAGCATCTGGAGCATGTGCAGCTCCCTGGTGTGCTCTGCGTCCCGGCGGCGGTCCTCGGATTGCAGGCGCTGCTCCTCCACCCGATAGAAGTTGTCCTCAGCTTGGGCGCTCTGCTCCAGGAACTGCTCCATAAGTTTCTCCACGGGGAAGTTGGAGCGTCGCTTCCTGGGTCGTTTTGGTGTCCTCGCTGGTAAACTGCTCACTGAATGGCTGCTGTTATGCGGTCTTGCTGTGGTGCCTAAAAAAATGACAAAACATATATTTTTTGGACATTTTCAAACATCTAGTAAAGCAAATGAATGAAGAGAGAGGGTGAACTCACTGTTGTTCCCGACTGTGCCTTTAACTGGGATGGGAATGGGAATAGTGGGGCATTCCTGCTTGACGTCAGTCTCGTGGTGAGGATAGGGCCACTCTCCCGTGCTCTCTGCATCCTGAGCATCCTCTCCATCCTCCTCCAGGCCGTCTCCGGCCTCCTCCACTCCCATCCCGCTCTCCATCAGCTCAAGAGTGGGTCGGGTGCTCAAAATCCTCTCCATCGTGTCATAAAACTTGCAGATCTTGTGATACTGTCCGTTGTTCGGAAGATTTCCCTCTTTGGCCAACAGGTACTGCCTTTTGAGGCTTTTGATCCGGACTCGGCACTGCTCCGGCGTCCTGTCGAACCCCATCGCCCCCAGCCTGCGGGAGACGTCTCGGTATACGAAGCTGTTTCGGAAGTTTCCATCCAGCGCCGCCTGGATGTCCTGCTCCCCCCAGATGTTCAACAAGGTCCGCGTCTCCACGTCCGACCACAAAAAGCCGCGCGTGGTGTTGGCTTGCATGTTCGCTCCAGACCGGTTTAAACCATGACCTCCAGCCAAAGCAGATGAATGATGATGTTGACACGGCGGATTAATGAAGGATGTCTGGTCCAGACCTGCATCAGAGCGGCGGGACGCGGCTAACCCAAACAACGTGCAGTAGCCATTTTGACAACGGAGTTAAAAGTGCCTGAAGGGGCTCTGGATTTAGCTTTAAACTTCAGGTTCATAACAGAAACATGTACATGTCAATTATTTATCCGCCCAGCCAAACCTTCCCCGTCTCTGTTTATCCCACCACGTCTTAAGAAATATGCGCAGCTTAGTATTTTAAAGGCGAACTGAACAGGGGTCAGCTTCCGTAGCGGTTTACGCAACCTTTGCCTTCATTAAGTAAATATCCAAACTGACCTCTGATCAGTCCTCTGAGGTTAAGTTTACCTATCTCCGCCTGGTCCTCCCTGGTCGGTTAGAAGTCTGCAAGGTCCTAAAGGCCGTTGTTTAAAGGCGGCTGTTAACATTAGCAAAAAGTCTGTGGCGAATGTCACAAAACGGCGGCAAATAAGAAAACAATAACATTTCCTTCACGTTACCTTTGTTCAAAATAGATAACGTGGCAAAAACCACCACTGCAATTATGCTCAGCAAAAACGGTATCCGTGTCTGAATCTGTTGCGGCATCACTGTTACGAAAAACTGCAGCCCCACGTAGAAGAAACCTCCACCACACTCTCTGCCCTATTAAGTCCTTCTTACCTAAATGGGAAACGCGTTTCAACGCCAAAAAGTGTGAATAAAAGCTTCTAATCATGAGTCACGTTGATCCGGAGTAGCCGAGGAAGAGAAGGCTGTGTGGTGCATTCACAGGCTCCTCGGACAACATAATATCAAAACACACTGGGAGGACAAACCGGAAGTAGTAGTACGGTGGATTATCTTGTGTTTTATATCTTTGTCTTTCGCTCATCTCTGCCCTCCTGTAGCTCTTTGAGACATTACAACCACGTGTTAGAAAAACATTTACAAAATTTCTAATGGTCATCAATTGATGAAAGAAAATCACTCAAGGCCAATTAATAAATGTAATTTTGATGGATTTGAGAACTTCTAAAACTGTGCTAGAATGATATTGAATCTTTTTGCACTTTGGCTTCTGATTATCATTTACTTCCCCGCCATTTTGTGGGTTGTTAGCAAAATTTCAACAAATGTTCCATAAGGGTTCAATGAAAAAACATTTTAAATCCTCTGAAAGTGATCATGTTTAAAAGCCACCACGTGTTGAAACATTTAGATTACGTTGTTGGAGTTTAAAAGTTTACTGTTTTTCTCCTTCGTAGTTTAAGTTGGAACAACTTCTGCAAGGAAATTGATGATCTTTTCTCTGAGTTTTGCTTGGCGGGTTAAATGCCTCTGTAATTAATTAATTAATTAATTAATTTTTGGTAAGTGCACTGAAGGTGGTAAAAGGGGGCAATGTATTGCCTATGTTTAAATTTAGAAAATTTAGCAACCATGACATTAGTTTTAAAAACTGAGTTCAATTTTACAGAAACTTGTTAGTCTGTTCTCATCGTAACCTCTTTTCAGTCTGTGTACAATTATTTCGTCATAATCAAAAGTTCTTGAACATAATAATAGATTTCTTTAAAAGGCCAGTAACATCTTATACGGAATTTTGTGAATTACAATGATTTTTTAAATAGCGCTTCTTCATAAAAGGAGCTTCACAAAAACAATAACAATGATTAAAAAAAGATGAACATACACTAGAAAAGAAGACATGATTTTCAGAAGAGTGTCTGTTAACAAGAAGGAAAATAAACGTTGACATTGTTGCTAATGTGTCATCGTTGTCAACAACAGACCAGCAGTCTTTAACGAGGAACCTGACAGTCATTACTATGGGAAAATTAGCCCCTCCAATCAGTTCCTCACCAACTTCCGGTTTCGCCTCGCTGACTTTTTAAAAGTTGAGACATTCTGGACTGGAGAGAGTGACTCAAAGCCGGAGAGTCATGTGGGAAACAAACAGCTTTTCGTAAAACTATCTTCGCTGCTCCTCGTTTGAAATGATTTTCTCTAGTCAGACCCGTGTTTCTACTTCTGTTTAAACAGCAACAACTCTCCGCAGAAGCCTCCATCATGCCCGACTTGTCGAAGATGAAGAAGCCCGACGTGAAGGTGGTTCTCCTGGGCGACATGAACGTGGGGAAGACGTCGCTGCTCCACAGATACATGGAGAGGAAGTTTAAAGACACTGTCAGCACAGTCGGAGGGGCGTTTTTCCTCAAACAGTGGGGGCCTTACAACATCTCAATCTGGGACACAGCTGGTAAAAACAACTTCATTTGTGTTTACTTTAGAATTATCTTTGATCTAAGGTCAACCAGGTGATGCTACCTGACCTAGCAGCAACATGAGGGGAGCCTTCGGTCTGCTAGCATTTAACTATCTATAAACTATTATAGAAAGTCTTACACCATCAGACGTTTTTAGGTCAATCAGACTAAAAAAGAAAACAGCCAAGTGACCAAACACAACCAGGAAAATGCGTTTTATTCCATAATATTCCAACAAATGAGCAACTTGTTACTTATTGATCTAATTTAATTGTTTTCAACGATTCTGAACATTAAATCAACACAAATCGTAGTTTATTGTCATTTAATCAAACCTAATTTAAGAGTGAATTAACCACACAGACTCCTAATGATGCTGCATTTAAGTTAAAATAATCAAACGTGGCAGTAAAATATTGGCGATTTTCTTGATGTTAAAAACAAAAGTGGTTTTGTTCTTCTCAAAATCTTGTTTAATTTATGTAATGCCAAAATGAAGGCAGGTTCAATAATTATTAAAGTATTGTCAGAAAACAAAAAAAAAAAAACAAAAAAAATGTTAAAACACTCTAAAACACTTTTACTATGTGAATCAATCATAGGCTGCTGCATCCTGCACAGTGTGCCTTATCATGTGCCATGTTGCTCAGTGCTGGCCCAAAGTGACCCAATCCAAGGGTTTTAGTGGTCTGCAGAAGTAGTTTTTCCTTTTAAGTTTAATGCTTTTTTCTTGTACCTGAACACAACAGCATTTCATGCAGCGTGTGCTCAGAACGAGGAAGGTGGACACGTGGAGGACATGTCAGATCTATCTACAGCAGATGACACCATCTGAAAGTCATGTGTTCATTAAACAAGAAAAAAGACTTCAAAGCTTCAAAACAGGACCTTTTAAAAACTCTTTTAAATCACTTTTGCTTTTAAATTTGTTTATATTTTTCCATGAATGCAGCTAAAATGATATTGTCAATAAAAAAACAGCAAATCTCTGTAGTTTAGGAGCTTTTATGTCTGAAAGCATCACTGATAAACAAAACCCATCCTCTGACACAAACTTTGTTGCAGAAACAGCCAAAGTCCAAAGAAAACCCTCGGAATTTCTCCGAAGCATCATTTTAACAGGAAAACTCAACACAAATCCTGCTTGAAAGTTATCAAACTACCGACTCGCTGCTGCCGGGATGAGTCAACATCCCTGTCATGTGCAGTTTACAATTAAAGTCCTAAAGGCAATAGCAGTTTGAGTTAAAGTAAGTCTTTCAGTGAAATAATTGACCTTTTTCTCACTTCGCCCTGCCAGGAACCCCTCACATTGTTGTGGCCTAATCTGCTCCACATTCCTGTATTGTGTAAACAGAACTTCCAGTAAACCATCTTTACTCAAACCAAATTCACAGAAGAACTAGTGAGCCCCAGATAAGGAAACTCCGGCCTTTTGTCACCTCTGAAACGTTTCCTGCTCGTGTTGTTTTACTCCATAACCCCATCCAGCGCGGTGGAGAAATGCTGAGTCATCATAAAGCTTCTGTTTCGTTGTCTGTCAGTGGAAACCCTAAAGCTGTGAAAGATGGGTTATGTTTGTGCACAGGAACAATTAGGTTAGTGAGATCTGATTAGTTCTCCAATCCTCTGAGTTACAGTTCAAAGTCCTGGCTTTAACTCTGCGCTCAAACTTCCTCTAAAGAGTCACATGACGAGGAAGCTTCAGCCTCTTTTCCAGTGTTTACACAGAAATGTTGACACTGATCTGTGAGGAAGAGAGGGAAACGAAAGCTGGAAATTGGTCTAAAATGGAACTTTGTTCATTCTCGCATAAATGCAGTCACATTTTGTATTTCCAAGGCCTTTATTCCCCCTAAATTTTGAATGAATTGCAATACAGTTGAGTAAATCAGCAGTTTTAGCGAAGCATAACAGATGATTAAAGCCCAAATGTATCAGTAAGAAGTAGTATATGTAGACACAATGAGCCCTTTGAAAAATTTTCCATGTTTCAGCAACAAAGGATGCTTTTGTTTGGCTCCTGCATTAAACCCGCTCTGCTGTGTTCTCCTACGCCGCTGCCATGTTTAGAATAGTTGTGCAAAAGAGCCCACTACTTACTTATTCACAAGTTTATGCTTTTATTTTGGTTTCTGTGAAATAATGTGGACATTTTTCCCAAAACTAAAAATGTATTTTCTTTGAGGTTTTTGGACACCGGCTAAAGGTATGGCGGAGGATGTTTCTGAATTTCGGGAAAGAACCGCGCATGAGAGAGAACGCCCAGTTATCCTCGTGCATGCTCTGTTTGTAGGTAGCTGCCAGCCTCGCAGCACTTCTTCTAGCTGTAACCTGAAACTAATTTCTCCACATAGCATGCAGAGCTTTAGCTTACCTGTCGAGCAGAAAATCTGCAACAGAGGTGTCTGTGGGGAACCCAACCTTTTCCTTAAGCGCATGCCATCGTTGAAAAGAGTCACGTCGTAGGTGAGGATGACGAGGAATGAAGGTGTGTCGCTCTACACATAAACAAAATGTGCAGGAAGTGAAAACCAACCCAGGAATGAGCACGTATGAAAGCTTCACCTAAATGATTGACAGTTATGCGGACCAATGGTTCAGATGATCCACCTGGATGAAAATGACCCTCAGCTATACCTTTAACCCTTTGCGCTAGAGGCCCTGTACACACGTAGCCGTTTATCCGACAAAACAAACATATTTTTCGACGGTTTGGCCTGTCCTCCATACGACAGTGAAGAAACACAGCCCCATTCTTTCAAAAACTCTTGACCAGAGAGAAGATTTGTGAATTCTGTTGTTGGCATTTGCTTGTGGACGTAAATAACCAGAGTTTGGGGTTTCGCTACATCACTGCCCGTGACAATAACGCTCTGATGTCACACGTGCGACCTGTGTTTACGCTCACTCACTTGTTGTTTTTAATTTTGCCGTTATTTGTAAAAGGCTAAAGATGGTCATCAAGTGCCACCTAGTTATTCCATGTCCAAGGAATGTTTCTCGGCAAAGACGTTGACAATTTGGGGAACTACTGCCACCTAGAGGCTAGGCATTAGGGGTGAGGATCAAATCAAACTTTATTTGTATAGCGCCTTCAACTTTCTTTACGGGAGCCTGAGGCGGTGAACATAAAACAAAGATAAAAGAACAGGCAGATAACAAAACAGTTAAAATAGATTAAACAGAATAAAATTACATAAAAGCCAAACGAAAAAAGTGAGTCTTCAGGCGACTGAGATGCTTGGAACAACTCACGACTCAATTTGATTCTGATTCTTTGGGTGAAGATTTGATTCTGAACCGATTCTCTATTCAAACCGATTCACGATCAGTGCTCTTGGGAAGAGAGAGTCAATTCCAGGATGAACTTCTTTCTTCTGTCAGTTAGACATCTGCCAGGTGTCTGTGACGTAGGTAGCCGGGAATGTGATGAAGTGTGTTGCTCTGGAAGTCCACGCATCACTAACTAGAATGATACGGCACAAAAGTTGTTGAGTGACAAATTACACGAGCAGTGAATAAGTTATAGAGTGTTTGGGAAATGCCTTCTCAAGTAACCAAACTTGGAAATTATGGATCGATTCAGAATCTTTATTAATCAATTCTAAAACTTTATAAATAAGAATCTGTGTTTGAACCCTTTTTTTTTCCCCAGCACCTTTACTCGGCATGCTTGTTGATGTGCGTCACAGTGCACAGGAATTTTTCACTAATAACGAGGTGGCGTGGACCCAGGTTGTTTTTCGTAGACAGCCGGTGCGGATATTCAGTTTTACAGAAACCCAGCCACGTGTGCACAAGGCCCGAGTTTCGCTTTGTCTCTAAACTCCGTTTTGTCTCTTCAGGTCGGGAACAGTTCCACGGTTTGGGCTCCATGTACTGTCGTGGAGCGGCCGCCGTCATCCTCACCTACGACGTGACCAACTGGCAGAGCCTTGCTGAGATCGAGGAGCGCTTCCTGTCTCTGACTGACACTGCTAACCATGACTGCATCTACGCTTTAGTTGGCAACAAGGCAGACCTCACTGATCCTAAAGTCCACCTGTCCCAGGATGCAGATGGACAGACTAAGGATCCAACTGGCGGTGACGAGGAGAGGACAGAACCTCAGGTGTTGTCTGCTGTCCCCACTCCTCCGGCCTCCCCCACCTCCTTCTCCGGCTTGGTGCTTCACAAACAGGTGACGCGCGACGACGCTTTGTCTCTTTACGAGAGAATACTGAGGTACAAAGGTCTGGACGAAAAGAGCAGCCTCCCAGCTGATAAGATGTGCTTCGAGACGAGCGCGAAGACCGGCTACAACGTAGACGTTCTGTTTGAGACGCTGTTTGATCTGGTGCTACCGTCCATCCTGAGGAAGAGGCACGAGAACCGGGAGTCTCCAACGGTGGATTTGGAGGACAGTGGAGGGGTTGGCAGCAAGCGGGCCAGGTCCTCCTGCTGTTAGGAAGCAAAACAGGAGGAAAGAAAACAAATTTTTAACAATCAGCACGCTGGTCTGGTCGGAGCACCACATGCACACTGATGGTACCGAAGTTTATCTCCACTGACTCCACAGGAAATACACAATAACTCCTCAAAACTGTGAAAAATGAGCAAAAAAGAGCAACCACGGGTGGCGTTTTGCGAAATGAAGACATTTCTTTGTGAGGAAGGGAAATGATGTGTTTTCTAAAACCTTCCACTCTGACTGAAACTGCACTTAAGTGTCCCAAAGACGTCTGCAAACAGAAAACCTAAATCACTGCTGTTTGGCTCCTTTAATTTCACTAATTTATTTGCACTAATCACTAGTTGATGACACTTTTTCCTCTTTCTTAGAAATTTAATCACAGACCACCTTATTTGCACCAAATTGCTTTATTTCTTTGTGTTGATACTGATCTTTATATTTTATTGAAAAGTTGAGTGAATGAGTGTAAAATATTCTTGTTGAACTTTTTTAAAAATACTGTCACAATAAAGATTTATTATTTTGCATTTGACTGCTTTGCCATTGTTTAAAATGAGAAACAACTTTTATTAAACGGAGAAATATATAACCGTTATGGACGCTCGGAAAAATAAAACAATAAGAAAATGATTGATTCTTGGTTGAATGAGTTTATGGTAAAATTATTGTGTGGGGAAAAAGTAAAAATTCAGATTAGAGCAAAAAAAAAACAACCAATTAAAATATATTTTAAAATTGTGTCAGGATTAAAGTTGAAATGTGGAGAAAAAGTTTCAATAAAAACAATTTAAAGAAAATTTCTTCAAATCTTTTATGTGAACAATTATTTTCTACGTCTTTCTTCAATCTTGACACAGATTTTATTCCAGAAAATGTACAGGTCCTTCTCAAAATATTAGCATATTGTGATAAAGTTCATTATTGTCTGTAATGTACTGATAAACATTAGACTTTCATATATATATTAGATTCATTACACATAACTGAAGTAGTTAAAGCCTTTTATGGTTTCTAATATCGATGATTTTGGCATACAGCTCATGAAAACCCCAAATTTCTATCTCTAAAAATTAGCATATCATGAAAAGGTTCTCTAAACGAGCTATTAACCTAATCATCTGAATCAACTAATTAACACCTGCAAAAGATTCCTGAGGCTTTTAAAATTTCCCAGCCTGGTTCATTACTCATAACCACAATCATGGGTACGACTGCCGACCTGACTGCTGTCCAGAAGGCCATCATTGACACCCTCAAGCAAGAGGGTAAGACACAGAAAGACATTTCTGAATAAATAGGCTGTTCCCAGAGTGCTGTATCAAGGCACCTCAGTGGGAAGTCTGGGGTGCCATGTCAGCTGCTGGCGTTGGTCCACTGTGTTTTATCAAGGGCAGGGTCAATGCAGCTAGCCATCAGGAGATTTTGGAGCACTTCATGCTTCCATCTGCTGAAAAGCTTTATGGAGATGAAGATTTCATTTTTCAGCACGACCTGGCACCTGCTCACAGTGCCAAAACCACTGGTGAATGGTTTACTGACCATGGTATTACTGTGCTCAATTGACCTGCCAACTCTCCTGACCTGAACCCCATAGAGAATCTGTGGGATGTTGTGAAGAGAAAGTTGAAAGATGCAAGACCCAACACTCTGGATGAGCTTAATGCCGATATCAAAGCATCCTGGGCCTCCATAACACCTCAGCAGTGCCACAGGCTGATTGCCTCCATGCCATGTCACATTGAAGCAGTCATTTCTGCAAAAGGATTCCCGACCAAGTATTGAGTGCATAACTGAAGATAATTATTTGAAGGTTGACTTTTTTGTATTAAAAACACTTCTCTTATTGGTCGGATGAAATATGCTAATTTTTTGAGATAAGAATTTTGGGTTTTCATGTGCTGTACGCCAAAATCATCAATATTACAAACAATAAAAGGCTTGAACTACTTCAGTTGTGTGTAATGGATCTAATATGAAAGTCTAATGTTTATCAGTACATCACAGACAATAATTTATCACAATATGCAATTTTTTAGAAGGATCTGTATTTAAACTTTAATTATAAAACCTGGAAACAAAATTATTGTTTTAAGAAAATGACCACAGACAAAACCATTTTTATGTTTTATTTGTGAATTTTTAAACAGTTGACTTGATGCAAAACATTTAGCATTTATGTCAAACTCTGAACTGATTTGTGATCCTCCAAATATTTATGCAACTAAATCTGTTGATAAAAATGAGGGAAGCATGGAAAGATTGACTTTTACAAATGTTCATTCACAACATAAACAGAATCAGTGCATTTTGTGGACAACAAGATAATTCTGCAGTTGATGTTAAATGCATTAAAAGATAACTGTAATTTAAAAAATCTATGCTTTGTACAAGCGTCAGAAAAACAAACCAGGCTTAAAAAAATTGTGGCTGACAGGCAGTTAGTGGCTTCATGTTTATATGGATATGTGCATCTTTGGTTCCGCTGTAGTTTCTGATGGTTAATAATCATAGCTGAGGTAATAAGTTAAAAATAAAGCACCTGTAGACATTTAACACAACATATTAACATTTGTCCCATAATTTTGCTGTTCGTATTGCTGGACAATTGTTTTATTTACAGTGCATCCTGAAGGCATCACAGAGTCCTTGCATAGCTCAGGAGAATCATACAAGTCTCCTTGTAGTCTGATTGGATCAGATCCGATCTTGCTGTTGGAGCTGTGGTGAGGCGTCCCTCACAGGTTCTTCATGCAGACCTGACAGCGGCTGATGTGTGAAAGAAGCTGGCCCGCTTTGAGTGTCTGTGATGCCGGCTGAGAGTGGAACTCCTGCTCCGTAGTGGTCAGCCAGAAGCTGTATTTGTTAGCGAAGTAGTGACACGTGCCTTTGGCCCCGTTGCACTCAATGAATGGAGCCGTGCGGAAGTCCTCCAGGCAGGAACCGGGAGACGACAAGGACTGGCCACCGCCTTCGTTTCCTGCTGCTGTGTGCTGCAGGGACAAAGGTGAGAGGGGGAGCCAATGAGACTGGAATATATCATTATTGTTAGGTGTGGAGATCCTTATGACCAGATCAGAGTTGTCTGAAAATAAACAAATGCTGTCTTTTTCCTGTTCAGAACCGAGTACTAGAAAACAGTGCTTGTCTGACAAAATATAAACAAGTCCTGGAGAGATTTACCGGTACACAAAATTACACAAAAATTCTGGTAGAAAGCTGTGGTAAAGCTGATTCAAGACGTCCTACAAAGGAAGCTCCTTTCAGTTGCTTTAGTTCAGTTGAGAATCCATCCATCCATTTTCTGAACCCACTTTGTCCACGTGGGGTAGCGGGGGGGGGGGGGGGGGGGGGGGGCTGGTGCCTATCTCCAGCAGTCAATGGGCAATCAGGCGGGGTACACCCTGGACAGAGAGCCAGTCCATCGCAGGGCAACACAGAGACACACAGGACAAACAATCATGCACACACTCACACCTAAGGACAATTTAGATCAGGGGTGTCAAACTCATTTTAGCTCAGGGGCCACATTGAGGGAAATCTAGTCCCAAGTGGGCCTGACCGGTAAATTAAAAACAACTTCAGATTGTTTTCTTTGTTTTAATACAATCAATATAAAACAAAGCTGGAGCCTGAGGACAGTGTATCCAAAATAGTACAAGTACAACACCTGAAGTGTACTTGAAAATTTGAAAAAACTAAAAAATCAATCAATAAAAAAACATTCCTTAGTGATTCAAAGAGCTTACAGATCACATGGCTAGATCAGTTTCATGCAGCACTTAAAGTATATTTGACTCATTTTACTTAACATCTTTTAGCTTTCACCAGCACATCAATATCAGAAGTCACATCCTGAGTGGCGGCCAACTTCAGGATGTGATTCAAGTTCTTGTGTGAGCCTTGAGCGCAGCTTTGTTTTATTTATACTCATTACAGAAAAAATTGCTCACAAAGATAAGTTTATTTTCACTCTACATTGTAAAGTATGAAAATAAAGTTTACACAACCATCTCGCGGGCCGGATTTAACCCGCTTGCGGGCCGGATCCGGCCTGCAGGCCGCATATTTGACACCCCTGATTTAGACAGACCAATCAACCTTACAGTCATAATTTTGGACTGTGGTAGGAAGCCGGAGTACCCGGAGAGAACCCACGCATGCACAGGAAGAACATGCAAACTCCCTGCAGAAAGATCCCAGGCCGGGAAGCGAACCCAGGACCTTCTTGCTGCAAGGCAACAGCTCTAACAACTGCGCCACCGTGCAGCCCAGTTGAGAATCACTTTCTGGAATCTCTTTGTCCTGATCTAAATCAACCATGAATGAGAGTTGGCACATAGCCTTAGAGGTCGTAAAGGGGTATATTGTGTGTCTACAGCAGACTGGAGAGAGAATCATGGCCTCAAATTGGAAGGAGCTGGCTCTCATCAGCTTCAAACTGCCCTAGTAATAGACTAATCAAGAATTAGACTAGACAAAAGTATTTTTTAAAACCTGCAAAACAAACATTAAAGTACGAGCCTAAAACCTGCAGAATTTTTACTCACCATGAGGAAGGAGTAGCCAATCCACAGGCTGCGCCATCCTGCAGGACACTGTGGGATGGTGATGTCTTGACTGTGAACTGCAATCGCCACTGATGGCGCTTCACATACGGAGCAGCGACTGATGTATGGTTTGATTTCTGATTCCTCAACGGGCATCATGGGAAGAGACGCAGTGGTAGAGAGCCAAAAGGACTTATCGTTTCTGCTGGCGTAATAGCAAAGGTCTCCGGGGTTACAGTAGAGGAAGGGCATAGTGCTGAACCTCGGGAGGCAGGAACCCGCCAAACCTAACATAAGAACACGCCGTTAAAACACACGTATGAAAAACTCCATAAGGAATTCTAAAATGACCAAAGAACAGCTGTTCTGATTCTAATCAACCTTTAAAGTACATCTAATCCCAATAGCGTTGTCTGTAATACGCTGGTGAAGGTTCTCAGTCATCCAGGTCATGGTAATCCAAAGGGTTCAAATGAAAGCAATGAAGGCAACTGGACTTTTTTGGTTTGTTGAAGATGTTTCGCTTCTCATCCAAAAAGCTTTGTCAATTCTAACTGGAATATGAGAAGCTTGACTCTCCCATATTCCAGTTAGAATTGACAAAGTTCCTCAGATGAGAAGTGAAACATCTTCAAGAAACCAACGAAATCCAGTTGCCTTCATGGCCTTCATTTGAACCATTTGGCTTTGTCTGTAATAGGAAAAACATGCTTCTGCTTAGCTTCTGAAAGGTCAAGTCAAACCGTGCATGGTAACCGGTTTCTATTTTGGAATCCCATTGAAAAGTACATCTTTAACCATTAACTAAATCTAGTGGTAGCAATTCCCATAAATTTCCCTCAGAGGTTCTCTGGTTTCAATCAAATTATTTGTGTTAACAAAAGCAGTCTTGAAAAGCAAACATTCAATCAGCCTTTTAAAACAGTTTCTTCACTTAGGAACAAAATCAGATGATTCACTGGAAGCCAAAGAAATGCAGAGATTTGTTGTTACATTAAATTGAATTAGGCTGGGAAGACGGAACAAGCAGCAGTGGAAAAATGTTACAGCTGAAGACAGAATTTGGTCTCAGAAACCAAATATAATCTATGTGAAGTGATTCAAACCTCCTTTTGTTTATTTTAAACATTTTTTGATTTATAGGTATACAGGCTTTCTGAAGGTCTGTCAAAGGTTTCTTTAGGATTTTGGTCATTTGGGTGAAAGAGGTTTCTTAATATTAAATAGCTATGGAGGTCAAGATCTTTGATAATGCTGAAAGACAGATTACCAAAGTAGTACTGTAGTTTTGTAGTTTACGTGGACTCACCAAGATCTTGGTTGTGGGCCTTTTCCTGGCCCTCGAAGTACAGTAGGCTGTAGCCATCCCACAGTTTGGACATTCCCACGGGACACATGGGGGTCTGGTCTGACTGACTGTGTTTCACTAGCAAGTAACCAACGCTGACACTGCGGCCAGGCATACCAGGAAACCCGGGGATACCAGGGTTACCACGGTACCCTGTAAATGAATGAGTTTATTGTTGTTGTTATTATTATTATATTATTATAATTAATAATAATAAATTAACAGCAAATTAACTTTAGCCAAAGATAAAAATCAAACCTACTTTGTAACGGATTTCCTACATAAACCCCAACCTCCTATAAATCTTTTAATCCAGGATTATTTGCCTAATCCCAAGCTGCCCGACAGTGTCAGACATACCTTCCTTGCCCTGCAGACCGAAGTGACCCATATGTCCAGGTTCTCCACGGAATCCAGGAACTCCAGGAGTACCACTAATCCCAGGCATGCCTCTCTCTCCAATGGGCCCCATGAACCCTGCACAGGAACAGGATCTATGTGTTACTGTGCTGGTTCAAGTAGATGACAGAGCTGTCTGACTGGTATTCAGTCTATAAGTCCTAAGTTCAGTCCTTCTTGGCCAGGGCATCTTTGCAAAAGAGACTTGTTCTCAAAGGATTTCCCTGGTTAAATAAGGGTTAAATAAAAAATAAATAATAAAATAACAGTAAGTGTCCTCTGATGGGTAACCTGAATCTCCAGGTGGCCCTTGTGGTCCTGGTTCTCCTCTGTTCCCCTTTGGTCCCATGATACCCTGCACTCCTGGAGGACCCCTCTCACCTGGAGTTATAACAGGTAACGGGGCAGGACCTCGGTTACCTGTTGGTCCAGGAAAGCCTGTGGAAAAGATATTTTTGGAAAGAAAAACAGTTGCTTTGGGTGTGTAATGCTTAAAGTTGTGTTAAATCCCACAAAAAAAAAAAAAAAAAAAAACACAAAACCCATCTTGCCTTTGCCATGCTTAATTGTGTGTGACTGAATGCAATGACCAAATGTGGTTGAATAGAAGAGGTGAAACTTTAACCATTAGGAAGGCAGTTGATTAATTAGAAATACACAACTGACCTGGTATTCCAGTGTTTCCTTTCGGACCCGATGGTCCTCTATCTCCTTTTGTTCCAATCTGACCAGGAACCCCCATGACACCTTGATCTCCTTTCACCCCTAGATAAAAGCAAAATTTCGTTAATGATATGTCAAAAGCTGATATGTATGTTTAGACCTTATAAGTCCGGTTTGGTAACTGGGCCACTAAAAGTTGGAACAAAACATATCATGTAAATGACCTAATGTTTAACGTTTAAAAGGATTTCCTGTCCAGTCCATACCTTTTCTTCCAGAGACACCGTGGGGGCCTTTGTATCCAGATTGACCTGGATCCCCTCTGAATCCTTTAGTACCCGGGAATCCAGGAGCCCCGGGTTCTCCTTGTACACCCCTTTCTCCCGGAAGAGCATCCAAGCCTGGCAATCCTCTGGAACCAGGAACACCTGACAAAACAACAACTCAGTTAGGGAAATTAAAATATCCAACAACAATTTTTAAATCTCCTCATGTTAAGAAAAAAAGGATGTCTGCACACTAAGTGCTGCACTACGGAGCCCCTCTGATGACATGGTCCAATAAATAAATAAAGTGTGGCCACGAAATACTTATTCGTGGCCACGTTATAGCTATTTCGCGGGCACAAATAAGTACTTTGTGCCCGCGAAATAGCTATAACGTGGCCACGAATAAGTATTTCGTGGCCACAATTTATTTATTTTTTGGACCATGTCATCAGAGGGGCTTCGTACTGCTCAGCTGAACATAAAAAAAAAAAAAACAAGAAGGCTCTTGGATAAACAAGCATATATTATTGTTTTGAAAAATCGACTGTTTATTTACATAAGCAGTAATAGCATTTCTTCACAAAATCATAGATTTCTGGTAGAAAAACCATGGACTGTAAAACAGAAATTATTTGACTGTTTATAAAATAGCATTCTTTTAAAGTAAAATGTGTATTTTATTTATTTATTTGAGTTATTTTATTATGGCAAAAATCCACGATCTAACGAGACTTTCTGTTAGCTTGTCAGTCAAGATCGGACTTAGTCTCTATGTCTTTAAACTGAGGTCATACATGACTTATCTGATGCTTTATCCAATTATGAGCAAGTTGAAAAACATACATCCCATGATGGAGTCTATACTTGTGAAAACAACCGCTTCTCTCTACCTTGATGTCCTGTTGGTCCTGAAAATCCAGGATCTCCTCTCTGTCCTGGTATGTCTGGGGTCCCATCTGGTCCCGCAAGTCCTGGGAGTCCTGGCTGTCCAGGATGGCCAATGTCACCTGACCCAATGAAGACAAAAAGTTATTTCACATGACAACACGCATCATGTGCAGCTTTGCAGAATGTACTTCCTATCTGTCTTCTTTTGTGCACTAGTATGGATGAAGGTAGTGATTCACCTTGAGGCCCCTGGTAACCTTTAGAACCCACTGCACCTGGAAAACCTGGCTGGTCATTGTGGACTCCGCCCTCCCCCTTTTGCCCTTTATGTCCCGGCTCCCCAGGGCGTCCAAAACCCTCCAAACCTGATGATCAACAACACATTCTTTGATGTTACATTTACATTAAAAAATTTACATTACTTCAATAGTAGCAGAGCACAGAAGAATCATTTCCTAGAGGTTTTATAATTTGTTACCTGGTGTTCCTTGGTCCCCTTTGTGACCCTTTAGACCATGTAGCCCATAGAGACCCTTAAGTCCAGGATAACCTGCACACATGGAAGGAATTATATGATAAACAAGGATGTGTTTAAACTAGAGAGTGTAAGATCAATTTTGTTACCTTTGATTCCAGAGAAGCCAGGGAAGCCCGGTTGTCCCTCTTTCCCAGGAATTCCAGGGAAACCCTTTTGACCTTGATTACCAGGAGTACCTTTCTGTCCATCTGAGCCTATGAATAAATATATTAATGCAAAAATGTAAACCACTAATGGAAACAAATACAGAGTAGACCGTTACCTGGAATTCCCGCTAGTCCTGGATCACCCACTGTTCCCTTTATTCCCTCAATGCCATCAAAACCAGTAGGACCCATGTCCCCAGTTGGTCCACTTAATCCCTTCAGACCTATAAAAATTGGTTCAAACTTTTCAGTCAGGTAAACAATTTTTATTGTCTAGGAAGTTCAGATAAGCAACAATTGTGAGATTGAGCTTGTACCTGGTTCCCCTGCAAATCCATCCTCTCCTCTTAGTCCAGGGTTTCCTGGAAGGTCTATGCGAAGGCCTTTATCACCTGTAGTATTTTCCAAAAATTACTTATTTTTCAATCACAGTTACTTTGTGTTTATTATCTAAATGTCCATCCTAAATTTGGAATACCTTTGGCCCCCTTCCTTCCATCTTCACCTAATGCTCCATAGGCACCAGGACTTCCTTTGATTCCCTGGAAAAAGGAAAACTTTAGCTACCTTTAAATGTAGATTTGTTAAACGTTTATAAGATTTATTAATAAAGGATTAAAATTAATGCAAAAAAGATTGAAATTGTTCAAATGTGGCATGGATTAGCTGAAAATAGAGTATATTTGCTGAATGCTTCCCTTTCTTCTGACCTGATCTGATATCAGAGCCGAAGCACAGCAGAGAGGGAGGGACCCGCAAAGGTGCATTTGTTCAAATTTTCTATCGGAACCATTTTTTTTGTTATAAAAGGATTTTACAGATGAATTCAAAAACTACTGAATCATGTGACTTTTCCTGGAGTGGCTCAGTTTACCTTGTTGCCAGACATTCCCTCGAAGCCCGTGATTCCTCTGTTTCCTGTTATACCTGGCATTCCTTTGAAGCCGGGTAACCCCTGTGCTCCGGGATCACCTCGCTGACCTTTCTCTTTGCTGGGTTCTCCTGGAAGACCATCTGATCCAGGAAATCCTGGCACACCATATACTCCTTTTGAACCTGATGAAAGCAAAGATTCGATAAGTTGAAGGATTAAAGGCCAGAAAATAATAAAAAAAGAAGAAACTGATTTCAAACTGGAGCTGCAGACCTCTTGGCCCAGTGAACCCTGGCATGCCTTGATGTCCGTGGTCTCCCTTGGCTCCCTTCACGTTGACAAGCATTTGAACAGCAATGGCCCCACGTGGCCCTGTCAGACCACGCTCACCTGAGGACAGGTGTTGTAGAGAATCAGATCAGAATCAGAAGAGTTTTTTTGTCTTATGTGCAAGAATCACAACATTAGGAATTTGCTGCGGTTGAGGATTAGTTAGCCGCCAGTCTTATTAAAGCTGTTACACTAATCAATGACGATTGGTCCTACCTTTTGCTCCCTGTTTGCCTAAAAGTCCTTTGAGACCAACTTCACCGCTCACTCCAGCTTCTCCTTTAAGCCCACCTAGACCCTTCTGCCCTGGATTACCCATCATTCCCTCAAATCCTGACATGCCGTGAGACCCCTTGCTTCCTGAAAAAGAGAAATTGCAGAAACAGCCATTAGAGCAAACTGCTTGTATGATTTTTGTTCACCATTGAATTAGGGGTCACATCTTGAGGAACCAACCCTTCAATCCTGGATGTCCTGGTCGTCCACTTCCACCTGGTTGCCCTGGGTCACCTGGTAGGCCGGGCTCTCCAGTGGCACCAAAATCACCATGTTCACCTGGTGTCCCTTTTAATCCTGTTGGACCTGGAGGACCAGGATCTCCTTGTGTTCCTCTGTCCCCTGTGATTCCTGATTAGGTAGAAGACAGAATTTCAGCAGGAACAGATATGAAACATATTCTGACAGAGAACGTTTGTGTTCTCTAACCTGGCTGGCCAGTTTCACCAAATGGCCCAGGCAGACCCACTCTTCCTGGATCCCCAGGGAAACCGTGTGTCCCTGCTGGCCCAGGTCGTCCCTCTTCCCCTATCAGGCCTGGGGAACCTTTCTCCCCCTTAAAGCCGATCATACCAGGCATGCCCCCCATACCTGGAAAAACCAGTTCAATAAAGCCAATGCATTAAACTTCAAACATCTTTTTTAAACAAATTGATAGGACAGGCCTACAGCTTACCCGAGTAGCCTGGATTCCCTGGATTTCCAATTGGGCCTTTTTCACCTTGATCACCTGGTAGTCCTGGATCACCCTGGGATCCAGGTGATGCTCCTAATACTTCACCATGACTACCCTTTTCACCCTGAACACCATATCGACCAGAATGACCTGGAAAACCGGGAACTCCTATGGAACCTTTTCTGCCAGGAACTCCATGATCTCCACGAGGACCAGGAAAACCTGTATAAAACAAACAAAACAAAAAAGAAATAGATGAAAACTAAAAAGAATTCAAGACCAAATGTGAGAACTGGAGAAAGGGACTCTAAATGCTTCACAGCCAAGTGTGGTCTTTACCTGGTGGTCCAGAACTGCCACCTGTGCCCTGCTCCCCCTGCTCCCCCTTTTCTCCCTTGGCTCCAGCTACACCAACTGCCCCCTTTAGTCCAGGAAGTCCTGTTCATTAGAGAAACATTAAAAAACACCCAAAAGGACTCAAAGCAGCTGAAATGAAACACAAAATTCTAAGACTTAGGTTACCTTGTGCACCTGGTGGTCCACTGACCCCTGGAACTCCAGGGAGACCTGGAGGTCCTGGAACAGGTTGGCAAGGGCCTGGCAAGGAAGGAAGCACATGAAGCTTCAGAACAATGTGTTGGTGTTTTTGGTGTTTGTTGAATTTTGGTGCGGGTGGATTTTACTGCCCAGCGTGAAATCTTTTCAGAATCTGACATAAGGATCTAACTAGTGGGTATCTCAATAAAGCAAATCTAACATTATCAACAAAAATCATCATGCATCTCAGTTCAATTATCCAAATGCAAAGCACAACCGAGATGTTGCAAAGAGGAGACGTAAGGTGAAAACATTTGTATACCAGCTACCTGTGACATCCACCTGTCCTCCTTCTCCTGTTGGACTACAGCCGCCTTTCAGTTGCAAATGAGGGGGAATGAAAGAGAGATGCATTCGGAACAAGAGTTATTCAAAAGCAAAAGCACTGTTTGAAAACAAGCTCAGCTGCAGCTGGTTTGAGGGATGCAGCCCCTGGCGTTAAGTAGACAGCAGTTCAAAGAGATGTGCCCGCTTGTCATGCTCCCTTCTCTTTTAATCACAAGCCATTAATGTCACCGCTTTGCACTGGATTACAAAACAGGGCATTATTAAAAAGATGTAAGGTAAAAATTACTCAGAGTGAAAACAGGAAAAATCTTTATAGAGAGCAGAAATATACCACAGCAAAAAAAAAGACTGAATACAAACAGGCCTGTTTGGAGGCGGTTAGCTGCTACTCACCTGGAGCTCCGGGTGTGCCTGGAACTCCAACGTAGCCGGAGATACCATCATCTCCAGGTAAACCCCGCTGTCCTTTGATACCTGTAACATCTTGACCCGGGACTCCCCTAAGCCCGGCTGCACCTGGTGCACCAGGCCGCCCTGGGTACCCCTTGTCCCCATGTTGCCCTCTGGGTCCTTCTCCCTGTAAGTATGAACCCAAAAAAGCAAAATGAAATAAGGAATAGTATTAATCAGTATATGAAACTTATAGTTGAAGGAGAAGAAACACATGGACTCACTGGCAAACCACGGTTGCCAGGGAAACCAGAAAGCCCGTCTGGGCCTGGAGAACCGGGGACTCCTGCGGGACCATCTTTTCCTGCTTCTCCAGGGTCACCAGGGAGGCCTGTAGGGATTAAAACACAATTATGTAACAATAAAAACACAAATATTAGGTTTTTTTTCAGAACTGAGCATTTATTTTGTCTCAAGGTAGGTACAGGTTGGGTGTAACGGTATGTCTATAATCCCGGGTCGGTGTGTACTTTAGTTGAAATGTCACAGTCTCTTTACTCTCGGTACGGCGACAGAACAACTGGAACAACAGATTTGATGATGTCTAAAATAAAACTTTACTTGCATTAAATCCTCCAACCAAATATTCTCAAAAACAAAAAAGCTATAAACAAAAATACAAAAATAAATACATTTTATTTAACAGGTATTTGTTTTAGGAAACCAACATCAATACGTTGGCTTTCTCAGCTGCAACTACAAGAAAAGCTGAAGTATTGGGAAATAAATGTTCTATCTTTAAGAAATGAATGTTCTGTATTTCCTTATGTGCAACTTTAAAAGTTCCAGCTTGTAAAATTGCTCAGGTTCATTCAACCTTCATGTGTTTTGATAGAAATATTAATTGTCCACATTATCTGCCTAAAGGACTGATCTGTTGGCAGTCTGCGGAAATTATCTTCTTGCTCCAGATAGAGGTTGCTTTTCTGGCAGGTGTCGTCAACTTCAGTTTAGCGTTGTCATGGTTGCTAGTCGACAGGACACACACTGCATAAGACTATCCAGTTTTACAGCTATTCACTTGAAGTCTTCCCTGTCAATAAAGGACCCGGTATCTAGTACAGACACCAGCTCACTTTGACCGAGTAAGCCGGGCCTTTCAAAGGATGCATCCCTTGAATTTGTAACCAGTTGTTGGTGCTGCTAGAACTGGCTAGCACATACAAAACAGCATCCATGTAGGAACTCGGTATGCGTTTGTGCGGAGTCAAATGTTCTGTCCCCAAAAAATTCTGAATATGAATCCAAGTGTCGTTACAACACCAGAGTGAATAGATGTACAACATTTCAGTTCACCCTGAAACAATCCCAAAGTTTTGCCCCCACCCCAGACTTTTTATGTTGATCCAACTATTAATTTTTTAACTGTATTAACCCCCTAAAGCGATTCCTGATCAGAAATAAGATAAATAATTAACTTAGCACCTTTTTGTGTGGCAACAGTTGTGTTTCCTTTTCGACCTTTTGGTCCTTGAAGGCCATTGGTACCAGGAGATCCCTACAGCACATAACAACACAACACACACCAATATTACACAACACAACACAGCAAAACACACACCAGTACAATACAACACAACACAACACGACACAACACAACACAGCAAAACACACACCAGTACAATACAACACAACACAACACGACACAACACAACATAACACAGCAAAACACACACCAGTACAATACAACACAACACAACACGACACGACACAACACAACACAACACAGCAAAACACACACCAGTACAACACAACACAAGACAACACAACACAACACAAGACAACACAACACAGCAAAACACAACACAACACAGCAAAACACACACCAGTACAATACAACACAACACAAGACAACACAACACGACACGGCAAAACACACACCAGTACAACACAACACAACACAACACAACACAACACGACACGACACAGCAAAACACACACCAGTACAACACAACACAACACAAGACACACCAATAAACCCCAAAATACAACACAATACACACCAACACAACACAACGTAATCAAATACAACACAACACAACACATACCAATACGATAGAACACAACACACACCAATAAAGCCCACAACATAACAAAATACAACACAATACACAAGAACCCAACACCATGTAATAAAATACAATACAACACAACACAGCAAAACACAGACCAATACAACAGAACACAACACAGACCAATAAACCACACATTGTAACAAAATATTACACAATACAACACAACATAATAAAATACAACACAATACCACAGGAAACACAACAACAACAGACACAACACACACCAATAAAGCACACAACACAACATAATAAAATACAACACAATACAACAAGAAACACAACAACAGACACAACACACACCAATAAAGCAGACAACACAACATAATAAAATACAACACAGCACAACAAATGCAACACATAGAAGAGAGAGAGAGAGAGAGAGAGAGAGAGAGAGAGAGAGAGAGAGAGAAAGAGAGAGAGAGAGTATGCATTGCAGATATTGAAACCACATAAATCTTTTTTATCTTAAACGTTGGGATTTTTTTTTCTCACAGGAAGTCCATCCTGTCCTCTGGGACCCGTGTCTCCCAAATCACCCTCACGACCAAACTCTCCAATTATCCCAGCATCCCCGGGATCGCCAGCAGGACCAGGCAAACCACGCTGGAAGTTTCCGAGCTTGCACTCACATTGTCCATGATCGCCTGTGTCAAACACAACACAGTTCATTGGAAAAGTCCTACAGGATCAAATTAAAAGGGTTTTCTATTATTTTATCTGTGGTGTATGTGTACGACTTAAACACCTTTCTGTCCCTTTAAGCCTCCCCTTCCAGGTTGTCCCCTCCATCCTGGATCTCCAGCAAACAACACTTCCACTGGAGATAAACAGAATTAAACACACACATACACACACACACACACACACACACACACACACACACACACACACATGCACGCGCGCGCACGCACGTACACACACACACACACACACACACACACAAAACACTGAAGACCCTAAAGCACTCTTCCCATCGACAAAATCACTCACACGATGCTTTCGGTCCTGGCGGTCCTATTGGCCCAACACGCCCATCGATTCCTGGGGGTCCTGCAAAGACAGCAGGCCATCCTCGTTCTCCTCGTTGACCTTTGTCTCCTTTGTCTCCAGTAAAGCCAAACGGTCCAAAGAAGTCCCACACTACCAAACACAAAAGCATTAACAGAACTTACAAATTTTCTCATTTTCTGTACATAAAAATTGTTTAAAAACCTTATTAAGTTAATTACTTTTACTCAGATGAGAACAACGTAGATGTTTGGTCATAGGGTGTGTGTGAGTTTGCATAAGTGTAAAAAGGGTTTGTGTCATTGAAACCACTATGAATGTGTGAGTGTGTGATCAAAAGCATTTGCTGACATGCTGGACATGTCAAACAACCGATAATTAGAATAAAAATAAATGCATGATTTCAAAGTCAGCATCATGGAGAAGAAACAGCTTCCTTAATCAACCGATCTGCTGTTTTGGTCTCACAAACCTTGCTGTTGTTGTGAGTCAGAAGCAGGAGGTCCAGGTGGTCCAGGAAAACCCTGGTCTCCAATTGGACCCCTCTCTCCTTGTGGACCAGTCTCACCAGGGGGTCCAGGGGGACCATCTTAAAAACATCAAGGTGAGTAAAACATATTTAGCATTGTAAATGCAATAGAAGACACTCAGCAGTTAAAGTTGTTTTCTTCAAAGATATTACTTGGCTATATTTTGAATCATTTTACCAGGTGTAAACCAAGATCCCGATGAAATCAACTCTCCTGGATCACCTCTGACTCCCTGTCAGAAAAATGTTTTTTTTTTTTAATCAGTGATGAAATCCCTCAGTAAAAACACTTTTTAAAATCTGATTTCAGTGGATATGAGATTATTCAACGTGGCTGCTCGTCTCACCTTAGTGCCATCTCTGCCTGTCGGTCCTGGTTCACCAGGATCGCCCTGAGGCAACAAATGAAATGAGAAAATAATGTTTTCTTTGTAATCTAAGGAAACACATCATGTAAAACGTATTTCACACAGCCGTACCCTCAGTCCAGTAAGCCCATCTCTACCACTGTCACCCTTTAAAGAAACAGAGAGCAGATAGTGTTATTTTAGAGCATGAGTAGAGGTCAACGATTGAATTAAACATGTAGAAATGTGATCGTCCTTACTCGCAATCCAGCGTTTCCCATCATACCAGTTTCTCCTTTGTTGTCAGCCTGAAACAAACCAACCAGAACAAATCAGCAGAGAGATTTCTGCATGTATAGCGAAAGATTTTACTGCATGGAGAAATGTTCCTTTATGTGCAAATATGTCAGATTACTCTGAAATGATCACATACCAGAGCTCCTATTTCTCCTTTGTCACCTTTTAATCCAGGTTGTCCCTAAAACAATACATCACAATTCAGAAGGAATCACACGAAAAGAAAAATAAGTCAGGCTTATTTCTAAGAATTCTGACTTTAATAATTCTGACTTTAATCTCTGAATTCAGACTGTAATCTCTGAATTCTGACTTTAATCTCAGAATTCTGACCTTAATCTCTGAATTCTGACTTTAATCTCAGAATTCTGACATTTTTCTCAGAATTCTGATTTTAATAATTCTGACTTTAATCTCTGAATTCTGACTTTAATCTCAGAATTCTGACATTTTTCTCAGAATTCTGATTTTAATAATTCAGACTTTAATCTCTGAATTCTGACTTTAATCTCTGAATTCTGACTTTAATTTCAGAATTCTGACTTTAATCTCTGAATTCTAAATTTAGTCTAAGAATTCAGACTGTAATCTCTGAATTCTGACTTTAATCTCAGAATTCTGACCTTAATCTCTGAATTCTGACTTTAATCTCAGAATTCTGACATTTTTCTCAGAATTCTGATTTTAATAATTCTGACTTTAATCTCTGAATTCTGACTTTAATCTCTGAATTCTGACTTTAATTTCAGAATTCTGACTTTAATCTCTGAATTCTAAATTTAGTCTAAGAATTCTGACTTTAATCTATGAATTCTGACTTTAATTTCAGAATTCTGACTTTAATCTCAGAATTCTGACTTAAAGCTCTGAATCCTGGATTTAATTCCCTCAGATTTCTGACTTTAATGTCAGAATTTAGACTTTTTTCTCAGAATTCTGACTGTAATAATTCTGACATTAACTCATTAACTGCCAGTGACGACTAAAGTCATCAATTACATTCTTTAACGGGGTGGGCCTGGGAACGAGCCCCTCATCATGAGAATAAACATCACAGCGCTAAAGCTGACCGTCACCTGCGTGTGTCACACATCATGTGATCAGAAAGCAGAACATCCTTGAATCAGGAGATCATTTTGGGACGCTGCTTTGAAAAACACATGGCGCTAACCGGAAAAGCTTCTGCTGCTCACACTTTGACAACGTAATGTGAAAGAACGGAAAAAGTTAGAAACACACTGATTCTTCCTGATGTAAGAAGTGAGTCTACTCTTTCTTTTGGTAGTTTCGGTGTTTACATGATCATAGAGCACAATGTTCTGTGAATCTTCAAAGAAAACAAACAAACTGTAAAACCGCTCTAAAACGCTGGCAGTCAGGGGCTTTCTGTTGAGATAACAACTAGCAGTTAATGAGTTAATCTCAGAATTCTGACTTTTGGACTTCTGAGAAAAAAAGTCAGAACTTTTATTCTTTTCTTTTCAGTGGACTTAATCCTCTACTGTATATAACACACCTTTTCTAAACATTTAAACATGTTACGAGATCACAACCATGAGTAAAAACAATAGCTGATTACAGGGATCGGCTGACGCTGCTGAGTCGTGTAGTTTCCTGGCGGCCCTTGTGGTCCGATGTCACCCTGTGGTTAAAGCACGAAGAGTGACAAAAAGCTGAAATTTACTTGAGAAAAGAATAAATAGTCAAAGAAAGGAATTGAACATAAACAGTTATTTACATATTAGAATGAACTAATTCTAAAGCTGTAGCTGGGGTGAATGCAGTCCTTGAAAATCACTTATATGGATGTTTATTATTTTATTACCAAAACATTTTGTTTTGAACATTTCAAATATACCCCTTCCTTATTACCCTGGAGCCTGTGTTTTACACTTTTAGTTCCCTCATGTGGCGTTACTACCCACTAATTACGTGGCTATTGCTTTCAGGCGACATCTCAAGCAGGAGATCGATGTTGAGACACTCTGATTTCAGCGTGATGATGAACAAACAGAACATCATCGATGCTGAGAGGAAGAAAGCTGAGTCAGACAGAAAGCTTGAGGAACTGCAGGCTTCATTTAAAAACGATCTCTGTGAAAATTTGGGAAACCAGGATGGAGAAGAGCAGAAGCTGACAATTAATCTGAGCTTGTCCTTAGCAAAGAAGAAGAAAATATCATTTCCATAGCGCCTCTCAAGATAAAAATCACGAGGCGCAAAGAAACAAATGGGGCAATGGCGGGTTAACCCTAAGACCAAGTAAAAAAAAAAAAAACCATGGAGGACAGAGAGACTAACCTCAACAAAAGTTGAAGAATTCCTAAACTTAAATCTCATAAAAAATCTCTGAAGAATCAGAAGGCAAATCTGATCTTGAGACTGTAGGCAGCAGAAGATTATAACAGGAACTGGAAAACGAATCGGCTGAAATCTCTGAGAAGGTAGAAGCAGTGAAAGCAAACCAGACAAAGGACTTCAGGTCCCAAGAAGACGCTTCAAAACCGCTCATCAAGCAACGAAAGGTGATTCGACGAGGAGGTCCAGAAACTTAGAACTGTGGCACTTCCATGTAATCATAAACATATAATCTGATGAGGATTAGGGTTCTGGGAAGAAAACAAAGCCTAATATCTCCCATTTGAAAAAATGGGGCAGTGTGGTGGAACAGTGATTAGCACTGTTGCCTTGCAGCAAGGCTGCAGGTTCAAATCCCAGCTGCAGTATTGCTGCATGGATTTAGCATGTCTCATGTTGGTGCAGGTTTCACCCTCTGGGCAAAAACAATCATGTTTCGGTCAATCTGTGACTCAGGTGTCCTTGTAGGTGGGAGTGAGTGTGTGAACGGTGGCACGTCTATGTTTATTTGTCCCTGTGATGGACTTGTGTCCTGTCCACTGTGTCCTCTCTCGCCCAGCTGACAACTAGACATAGACACAGTTCTGAAGATAAATGAAAGAGTGAATATTTAATCTGAGATGTTAAAATAGCTGCTGCCTTTGTCTGAAAAATAAACCCAACCCACCACGCTGACATGATTATGAAACCTTTCCACACATTTACTAACTCACCGGTTCTCCTTTGACTCCCTTTAAATATTTGGTCATTGTGCCCTGGAATAGAACAAATCCATTTTAATGTAAATTAGAAACACATTTGAATTGACTTTATTTGCAGATTTGTGGCTTTACCTTTGGCCCTGGGGGACCTGGAGGACCAGGAGGACCCTGATCGAGGACACAAAAAGGGTTTCCTTTGATCAAAATTAATTTGATTGATAACAAATTAGATGAAACCAGCTTCTTCACAAACCTTTGGTCCTATTGGGCCTCTGTTACCTTCCCATCCTCGTTCTCCCATTGGCCCCTGGAGGAATATTTAAATAAAACAACAATCAGGTGAAAGTACAGCAGCATAATGTTTATAAGTTAATAACTGGAGTAGATAATGTGTCTCACAAATATTCCACTGGATCCCGGTGTGCCTGGATCGCCCTGGTATGAAATAGTCAAAGATTCATAAATGTATTTTTTATTCTTGAAAACCAAAGGTGTGGCTGTTGTGAACTCCTCTTCCTCACCCTGAAGCGCTGCATGAACACTTTGATGTCCAGAGTGTCCCCCTTCTCCCCCTTTCTTCCTTGTTGTCCCTGCGGATAAAAACAAGCCCATTAAAAACCCTTTAGAGGTAAATAACCAAAACGTATAATCAGATGTATCGTTACACACAAGAGTTCCAGGTGGTCCGATGAAGCCGGGAAGTCCAGGTAGTCCTGATTCACCATGAGTCCCGTTACAGCCGTCTGCTCCTGGCCTTCCTCTGGGCCCGGCCTGTCCCGGATGGCCCTGCAGACATTTTAACACGAGCAGAATCAAGCCTCTGTTTGCATGTAAATTAATCTTTCTGCATTATTCTAAATTGTTTGATTTGACCCACCGGAATACCATCGAGTCCATCGAACCCTGGAACGCCGGTCATTCCCTGAAAAGAGAAAGAAGTTTGTAGTCTTTTAAAAAGGTTTATACTCTACCTTTTAATTTTATAGGTTAAAAGAAGAAATTTTTACCATACTGCCTTTAGGACCTACGATGCCACCAATTCCTTGGTCACCTTTCTGCCCCTTTGGTCCCTGAATACCAGGATCTCCTGGTCGACCCACTGGACCCACAAAGCCCTGAGGACCAAGAGGCCCAGGTAGACCCTAATTAAAAAAAAAAAGAGTTAAAATATTAAAGAGCAAATTGTAGGTTAAGTATTTTTCTAATTCATACAAAATGCTGTCCAAAAAATACTATTTGAAATGTTTATTGTGGATATTTTGTTTTAAAATGCATAATGGCACAGTTTTTTGAGTAAAAAGTGGCCTTTCTCAGTCAGACATCTGATATAAGTGATGATAATGTGGGAGGGAGGGGTAACAAGGTTGTAAACAGCAAATGACAAAGATAAACAAAAACATCACAATACAAGTTACAAAATGTAGTACATTTTTGTCTCGATCTTTTTTATTCCACCAGTGGGAGACAAAAGCTCTTTTCTTCAATCAACTTCTTACTCTCTACAGCCACCTAGTGCCCAAACTGTATACTGCCCTTAATCTGTAGAATTTGAAGGATTATAAAACAAGGTACAAAATACACAAGATAGAACAAATATTAAATAATAATAAACAATAATGCTCTTAAATTATGACCATTTGATTGATAATTGATGATGATTTATTACTGTAATTATTTTAGGATTTTCTTCTCATCTTTTCAAAGTGTTGCCTAATCTTATAGGAATTTGGTGCAGAAAAAGGAAAGTGAACTGATAAATGGTCATGATGGGCTCGCTGCAGGTGGAGTGTGTGTTAAAGGAAAGAAATTTTGGATGGAGTCCCCCGAAGAGCCACAAAATAATCCCCCCAAAAACCAACCCTGGTGTTTCTTTTGTCACTTTTCTGAACATGAGAGATAAGATACATTTATGTAGTGGTAGTGGTTGGTATACACAAACACTTCAAAGGTCACAGGACTCGTAAGAACTGGAGAACAGGATTTTTAATTTCCCCTGGGCAGAAAAACTTTAGATTTTGTTGCAGAATTTTTTTAATTGAAATTGATAAAAGTACAGGACACATAAAGTATAAATAAAACAGACATTAGAGGCACAGTGAGCGAACGAAAATAAGATGCTACATGTAGAGCAGTGTCAGGTGTTCATTTTGGGGTCGATAAAAAAAATAAAAAGAGTGGATATTGTCTCAGAACACTTTCAACCCTGCAGCTGTTGTTTGTGAAGTCATATGTTTACGTACCACAGGATTTTAAGGTTGCTGTAATCAAACCTTTACTTAAGAAGCCTTCTCTGGATTCAGATGATCCAATGAATTATAGACCACTATCTAACCTTCCATTTTTATCCAAAGGCTTGTCTTGAAGACATAAAAAATTGGATGACTCAAAACTTTTTGCTTTTAAATCCAGACAAGATGGAAGTTTTCATCTTTGGACCTGAAATTCAGAAAAGGAAATTGCTTAGTCAATCACCTGACCTGAATGGCTTTAAATGAGTCTCCAAGAACAAAGTAAGGAACCTTGGTGTTATCTTTGACCAGGACATGTCATTCAAATCCCAAGTTAAACAGGTTTGTAGGATTTCCTTTTTCCACCTTTGGAATATTGCTAAGATTAGAAGCATCCTTTCCAGGAGTGATGCTGAAAAACTAGTTCATGCATTTATTACATCAAGACTGGATTACTGTAATTCATTACTCTCAGGAAGTCCACAGAATGTAGTTAAAAGTCTTCAGCTTGTCCAAAATGCTGTAGCTAGAGTTCTGATGAGAGTTACAAAGAGAGATCATATCTCTCCTGTCTTAGCTTCCCTACATTGGCTACCTGTTAAATTCAGAATAGATTTTAAGATCCTCCTTCTCACATATAAAGCTCTTAATAATCAAGCTCCATCATACATCAGTGATCTGATTGTTCAATACGTTCCTAACCGAGCACTTCGCTCTCAGACTGCAGGTTTACTGGTGGTTCCCAGAATATCTAAAAATAGGATGGGAGGCAGGTCTTTTAGTTATCAGGCTCCTCTCTTGTGGAACCAGCTCCCAGCTTTACTCCATGAGGCAGACACCTTGTCTACTTTTAAGACTAGGCTTAAAACATTTTTATTTGATAGGGCCTATGGTTAAAATCTGATGTTAGCCTAGATCTGAACAAGTGGGGGAGTAGAGGGAGACAGCTCTCCCTTGCCCTGCCTCCAACATGCCTCCATCTAAAAGGCTAGGTTATCCAGAGTTATCTCTGTAGTTATACTGCTATAGGCTTAGACTGCTGGAGAATACACTGACCACTTTTCACACTCTACTACTTTCTTCTACTATCTGCTCTTTAACTGTATTATTCCCTGCAATTTCAGCTGTAAACTTTATTTTTTCTCTAAGTATTTTTCTCCCCAGAAGAAACTACAATGGTGTTCTGCTGAGCTGTGGTGGCCTCATGGAGGGGTCCATCGTCTTGAACCCTGTTGCTAACCATTTAATCATTCTCCCTCTCCTGATAATAACATTTTACTTTCCTTGACATTGAATGTGCTACTACTAGTTTACCCGTTTAATTATAGATCCACTAGGATAAATACAATAAAGTTTACCTCTCACCAAATAGAATATTTACTAAGAAACCACAATGTAACCATAGAAACACTACTTGGTATATATGTTGTGTGTGTGTGTGTGTCTGCTCTGCTCTGCTCTGTCTTCTTGATCTCCAGTGAGTCATGGTGGATGGCTGCTTATACTGGAGGTTTCTTCCTGTTAAAAGGGAGTTTTCCTCTCCGCTGGCATTGCATGCTTGCTTAGTATGAGGATTGCTGTAAAGACACTGACACTAGTCAGTGACTCGATGCAATTAGCTGGGCAGGGGCAGCACATGCCACCCTTAGAATCTGATTGGCCACCCCAGGTGCCACCCTACTAAGTTCCAGTTTAAATTGACTTTACATTGTTGACATAAGGCTTGGGTTGTAAACTCCAAAATAGTGTGTGGTTGCATGCACCTTTCACATTGTTTTCTTGCCCAGGCATGTACTATTAATATATTTAATATTTTTTCATATTCACATACATAGTATTTAGAGTCCCACTCAACTCCAGTTGGTGGCAGTAATGCAACAAGAAGTGACTTGCTAACCACCACAAAAGTAGAAGATGAAGAGGAAAAAAATATGGTGATTGTGCAATGTGAAACTGAAAAATTCACTAGA
Source organism: Nothobranchius furzeri (assembly GCF_043380555.1). Taxonomy (NCBI): domain Eukaryota; kingdom Metazoa; phylum Chordata; class Actinopteri; order Cyprinodontiformes; family Nothobranchiidae; genus Nothobranchius; species Nothobranchius furzeri. The sequence goes on along the minus strand of NC_091754.1, from coordinate 25,271,561 downwards.
AAGTAAACAAATAAACGATTTGTGTAAATAAATAAATAAGCATAACCATTGGTGCCACCCATGAATAAACAAGTGCCCCACATGGGCCACCCCATTTTAAAAGTTCTGGACACGGCTCTGTAGCTGGGTTCCTTATACAGGAAACTTTTTTCTGATTGGCTTAATGAACTGACTTGTACTGGAATGTTTATTATGTGAAGTGCCTTGAGACGACGCTTGTCGTGATTTGGCGCTATATAAATAAACTTGAATTGAATATGTTTAAAAGCCATAGGACTGACACCTTATCATGACACTCCCTCTGGTGGGAGAATGCACATAATTTACCCCTTCATACCAGCTGTGCTGCATCCTGCGTCACAAGGGACACTTCTTCCAATAAAAATAAAGAAATTAACAATTTGGTTGATAACAGTACCTGGTAGTTTGAACATCTTTTCTTGAATTAATCCCGAAAGAAACCGATTTATGTATTTATGCATTGGCAGACGGAGCTGACTGAGCTTGGTCTCATCGGCCTGATCGTAAAGCATCATTTTTCTGAAGGCAAATGATTCTGTCAAAGTGATCCATTTTGCAATGTGTCACACGCAGACGCTGAATCAAAATATACGATGACACAAAGGAGGAGTTGAGTCATGGAGTCATTACTCAAACGGCAGATCCTGTTTTGGGTATAACTGAGTTATATTTGCATGGTTCTAAAGGCTTTTACAACAATCATTGAATCATTTATTATTCTACTGATGCTTGATGATATAATCTCTGTTAAGGGGGAAGTAGGGATGCTGTAGCCAGGACGAGTTTAATTTTACCCAACCTTTGAGAAATTTGGAACAAACATGTTTTTTTTGTCCTTAGATGCAGCTGGTGAAATAAATCCCAAATCCTAACATAGATCAGTCTAACCCTATTGGTTCCATACGGGGTACTGAAACCCCTTTCTCTTCTGCTGAGCTAAATCCTCTAATCAGACCCCCAAACACCTGCCGTTACTCCAGTCCTTATTGGCCATACATTGCTAAGCTGAGTCCCATTCTGTCCCGCTTTGAACTTGAGACAGTTCTCCACTCCATCTCCTCACGCTTAGACTACTGTAACTCTCTTTTCACGTGTCTGAGCAGAACCTCCCTGAACCGTCTACAGGTGGTTCAGAAGGCCTGTGCTCGACTTCTGACCAAGTCCTCCAAACACACCCACATCACCCCACTTCTCCTCCAGCTTCACTGGCTGCCATTCAACTTCAGGGTTCATTTCAAGATCCTGGTTCTGGTCTATAGGGCCTTACATGGACAAGCACCATCATACATCCGTGATCGTCTCAGTTCCTACACCCCCAGCAGGTCCCTGAGGTCCAGTGAGCAAAGCCTACTGGTTGTGCAGTGCACCAGGCTAAAGACCAAAGGTGACAGATCATTTGTTGATGTGTTCCCCAGACTCTGGAAGTCTCTCCCCCTGAGCCTGAGATCAGTGGACTCAGTGGTCTCTAGCTGAAAACTCACCTGATCAGGCGTTGGTGTGACCTTTGTCACCACCTTTTTCCTTGTTCTGCTCTTCTTCCGCCATTCCCAGGATCCACTGATTTCCCTCTTTCCTATTCATTTTCTCTCCCCCTTTCCTTACATTTTATTTAAGGCATGAATTTAATTATTTCTCATAATTTTTTTTATTTAATCATATTTTAAAAATATTTTTTACACCTTACTTTTTTTTGTTTTTGTGAAGAGCCATGACTTTTATTTTGAAGGGCGCTACATAAAAGATCGTTTTCTTTCTTTCTTTCTTTCTTTCTTTCTTTCTTTCTTTCTTTCTTTCTTTCTTTCTTTCTTTCTTTCTTACTTTCTTTCTTACTTACTTTCTTACTTACTTTCTTACTTACTTTCTTTCTTTCTTTCTTTCTTTCTTTCTTTCATTCATTACTTCCATGAAGCCTTTCCTCTGTTCTTCACCAAACTCTCAAGGGCTGTCACGTCCTTTGGCGTCCTGTGTCTGCCTGTTTTTCTTTCCTGTGATCATGCAGGTCTACGAAATGAGACCAGTAAAGAAAAAGGCCACAGCTGACAGTCATTCCTACATTACCACAAAAGCAAATGGTTTCTGGAGATCGGTAGTACTGACAAATTAATCCTACTTGTTTGCAAAACAGGTCAGAAATCACAAAAGTTTCATTTGATCCAGCTTCTTCAAAAAGCAAAGAAATCCAGCATTTACTGAATTACGAAGGGACTCCAAGAAACATTGTTTTTTCAAAAAAACAAAAATGAGAAAATTCCATCACACTCTACATAAAACAAGCTATAAAAAGCACTTCCTGATTATTCCCTCTCCGTGTTCGTGGGTAAGTTTGTGTTTCTCATTCTTAACAGATCACAGATATATTTTAAGTGTCCGTCTGACATCATAAATTTCCATCCATCCCATGGGGTAGCTGGTTGGGGGTGTGTGTCCCCATGGGAGGCAGGATGGGAACGCAGAGCCAACCTCTGACCTCCGGGTGGAATAAAATAATCTGATAAACAACTGGCCGGAAACTCGCTGTTATTTTATTAGTCTGTCTGAAATCATGAGGACATTTTTTAAACTGTTTACACAAGAACAAATGACTTAATAAAACACAAATAAATCAAGATGGAGACAGTCAGCGGAGACTGGAGTTAAAAACAAAAGCTATTTGTTAATGTGGATAAAATCAAAATGACGCAACTGTGATCACAAGAAAACCTTTTCTTGTCACGGGTCTGTTTTTATTACTCTTCCTCTCTTATATTTCAGGTAAAAACTATAAATCCTCGAGTATTTGGAGGCGTGCTCTCTTGGTGTCTGTAGATGTCACAAATCCTAAAAACAACAACATAAACTGTTGTGTTGTCATATAAAACAACTAATAGTAATCAAAACTCCTCTTGGTGAGCTTCAAATAACTAAAATACTGTCAGCTTAGTTATGATTAAGTTGGGTTTTGTTGTGGCCAGCAGGGGGCAGTATAGTATGTAGCTGCAACTGCAACAAACAGCAAACTGAACAAAACATAAAAAAATGGCAAAAGTAAAACAGTATGAAATACATGAAATCATTGTGATGATGGCTGATTAATTGATGAAACAAACAATAAACAAACCAAAACAAGACAAAGTGAGGGAATTAATGCTAGCTTTAGGTAGCTTTAACCTTTCCTGTGTTTGTGGAGAGGAGATGGACAAAGTTGATTGTTTGGACAACGTATGCACATAAATGTGGGTCTGAATTGATCCATTCCCACGAATCAGAAGAAAATAATTGATTTAACTAAATAAAGCCAAAAAAAGATTCATAAGAGGATGAAGATGGCAAGAATAACGGAAGTAGGGAGGAAAGACAGACAGGAAACAAGAAGGAAAAGGTCATGAAGGCAAATTAGAGCACACAAACACTAAAAGTCTGCCTTTTCTCTGCGACTCCCACAAAGAAACTCAAAAACTTCGGCCCTTTTGGTCCCGCCGCTCTGCGACCTATCTCTTTTGTTTTTCTTGGACACATTTTTCCAGGACTCATTTCCTGGAGAGTTGTGTCCCTTATGCATGATGCACAGAAGGGAAACAGGGCCGAGCTCCCCCCGTTATTGGGTTTAGGGACGGGCCAGAGGGGCTCTGCTAGGAGGGCAAAAAGGCCAGTTGACTGGATTCCCTGAGGAGGACTCAGCAGAGTAAATAAACATCTGTAGAAGATGTTTAGATGTTTTAGAGTGTGTTTAGGTCTGCTGACTGCAGCCAGGAAGGTTAGATTTCTGAAAGCTCTGAGAAAGTCCGGAAAATCCCGGATGAGCACATCAGATCAGCGAGGATAAAGAAATCACACACTGGAAATGAAAATGAGGAAAAGCGGTAACGTAGGATAAAAGTGAATCTGATCAAAATAAAATGCATCAAATGAAAAAGTTTAAGGTTTGTTCATATGACTCGTTTTTTTCTATGCGTTCCCTAAAGCTAAGATATAAAGTAGGGAATATAAAGGGATGACATTCGGAGCAGCATCGTTCATTTGCTGCCACTTGGTTTGTTTCTCATGGCAACCTGTGTTTGTTCAGAGCAGCAGACGCCTTCTGCTGCTCTGAGACCAGCTTACATTAGAGTTTATGTGTTTAGACTCTTCTGCACGTGATCAAGAACGAGCCAGAAATCTGACGGCATCCAGACGGAGCAATCAGACAGGGCCCTGCTAATCAACGCTGGGTTTGAAGTGTGAGTTTAAAGGTGTGTGTTGTAGATCAAAACTCGAGGGGGAGAACCCAGGCTAAGAACAGAACAGTCTGCACCTCTAGCTGTCCCAGGGGTCTCTGGGGTTGGACACCTGTGCTATTGCCTCACATCAGAGGAATGAGACGTCTCAAGTCTGGGGTCCAAGCCTGAGCAGGACACAGCTGCAGTGTGTGTGTGTGTGTGTGTGTGTGTGTGTGTGTGTGTGTGTGTGTGTGTGTGTGTGTGTGTGTGTGTGTGTGTGTTTGAATGAGGTGTTGCCTTCTCCAGAGATCAACCACCTGTGTGCTTGTCTGCATGTCTGAGTGCATAATGAGGTCCATTAGAGGTGTGTCCTTTCTGTAATCCCACTGTGACGTTTATCACCACCATTAAAACACCATTACAGCTTCCACACTGCAGATCACACCGCAGATCATTTCATCTGGACTTGGACGCATAGGAAAGTGACAAAAGTTTTAAATTACCCAGATTTTCTCACCCAAGAGGAAAATTATATTTTAAAAACTTTCTTGTGTAAAGTGATCATCCTGAAGATAAATCCTGCTTGTTTGACTTAACAAATCAAATCAAATTAACAAATGTATTCTACAAAAAGTATTTAAAAACACGCACAATAATATTAATAATTATGCATCTTGTTATTTTTTGTGCAGAGGAGGACGCCCCCTCCTGTTGTGTCTGTATCTCTACACTCATGTTTACAGGTTCAGCTGAAGAACACAAATAGCTGAAGGACTTAAGACTTGTTTGACTGAGGTAGAAAAAGTATTTTGCAGCTCATTAGATATTTTTGGTCAAAAAATAAAATTGTCCCTTTCCTTGTTTTGAGACAAGAGTGCTTTGGACCCATTAAACTGTGAGTTGAGCTTCCAGTGGAAACAAAAACCCTAAGGTCTGAACAATCCAGATAGTAAACACATTATCTAGGAAACTGTAAGTGATCCCGTTAAAGGTGCATGAGTAAGAACGACATCATGTGGTCAGATTTGGGTACTGCAGTCCACGTATCAAAACAAAAGAGTCCGCTCTGAGCAACAGATGCCAGGAACGAATCAGCTCCAGAAGATTCTAGATGAAGCAAATATGAGTCAAACACAGTAACTAAACAAATATATTTTACTGTAATATTGAATTGTTTGTTGATTGAAAAAAAGTATCTTGAACATTTTTACGGCCTACAGTTTTTTCTAAATTCATTGTTAGCATTGTTAGCTCAATGTTAGCCTCTAGCCTTCTTTACCTGATTTTACAGTAAAACAAAAAGATGCCATGGTTTTTTTAGGAGTACAAGAAATAACTTCTGGGTCACTCCTGTTTACTGGCTTTGGTTCTTTCCACAAAAATGTTGCTTTTTGCCTGCTGGTTTCAAATGACAAATGCTGGTGCAGCAGTGTTTGCCAGCGAAGAATTGGCAACCTCACAGGCTCAAATATGATTGCCTCTGGAACCAGGAAGTATGGAGGCAGGGCAGATTGCAAACAGAGATTGTCTCCCTCTTCGGCCTTTTTAACCCTCCCACTGTCTTTATGGGTGACCCCGCAAGGAAAGTTGACCATTGAGCAGGATTGATGGTTTATCCCTTAAGGTCCACGTGGCAGGGGTGAGGTGGTGCTCACTCCTCACCCCTGCCACATGGACCCAAGGGATAAACCATCAATCCTGCTCAATGGTCACCTTTCCTCGCGGGGTCACACCCTTCAGGACAGTGGGAAGGATAAAAGGAGAAAAACTGATGACCCCCAGCCGGCTGAGAAGGAAATCTGTTTCAATGTGACCGTCCTTCCAAAATGATTGAGACATTAGACTATTTTCTCTGTAAAATTCTTACTCATTGCACTTTTAAGTGTAATTTAACATGCAGACATCCAGGACTGTGAATGCTTGGTGTCCAGATTTTAGCCCATTTTTGTTTACTTTTTGATTTTAAATTGACAATTAAAGACCAACTTCGCTCATTTTTAAAAACACATTTGCCATGGTCTCTCATATAAATGAATGTCACGTGAGTCGAGCTTTGTGGGAGCAAAGCTCTGGCGCTCCTGTTTCTGGAACTAGAAGTGAGCCAGATGAGAAGTGAGCAGCACACACACACACCACATACCACTAAAAGATGATAAACTGCCAAGACAAAGTTCTAGGCATGATCAAATTTTGAAAAACAAGCTTTAAAATAAAATATCCATCTATGATCCTGGCCCTGACTGAGTTGGAAACCAGTCAGTGGAGTTAGCGCCAGAGTTCTCCATGTAATCCTCAAAATCTCCTTCTGAATCCTCCAGCTGACCAAACCCATCATCCAGTTTGGCATCTTGAAAGAGCTTTTGTCACTTTTCCACACGGGAATGCAGCAGCCACTGAAAATCCATTCACAATCTACATTTATGTTCAGTTTCCAAAGCCCACTTGGCTCAGACGTGTGTCCACATGGTCCAACTGTCTGAGTGAGTGTCTCATCTGGTCTCTACTGTTTTAATAGATTATTTCAGATACATTCTTTTTGTTTGCAAGATGTAAACAACTAGTTTTCTCTTAAATTGCAGAAAAAATAAAAATGTTGCACAACATTTACACATGTTAGATCATGTCTGAGAAGCTCAATAAAGTTTCACGTCTAAACTCCAAACAGGAAAATCGGATTGTTCCCACTTCCCCCTGATGTGGGGTTTCCAAATAAAGCGTGATGGGGAACACGTGGAGACACAGCGAGCCTCCCTTCAGCTCAGACATTTCCTGACAGCAAACGGAAACCGTCAGAATGCTCAGGAGATGGACAGCACTAACACTTTATTTACCCAGCACTCCACGCAGATTAGACCGAAACAAAAGCACGGTGTGTGTCTGAGTGTGTTTTTAACTCAAACATGGTGGGAGATAGAAGGCACCGGTTACATAAAATCTAGGATGAGGGTTACGATGAGTAATTACAATGAAATATTACTTTAGTCACAACATGGAACCAAGCTTCTTCTGCGTAAGTCTCGATCTTTGTTCGTATAACATGTCCTTGCATTTACACCATGTGCTTTGGGATGATGATAACATAATCAGGCAACGAGGTCAGGGTCTGCGACCTAAACACACATAAATACTGAGGCAAAGGGTTTTCCTACTGTAATCTAGACGAGGTCAACGTCAGGGCCGTCAAATACTTCAGGTCACGTAAAGACGAAATCAGCACACTTCATGTGCATCCCTCCACCTCCACACATCTGTTCAAACAATTCCTACTCGCTCCTCCACAAACCCATGCTACTGTGCTTCTGCAGCTTTCTGCTCTTGCTCTTTACAATGACATGAAGGGATTTAGTACAGCAAAAAAGAGAGTTTTCTGAGTTTAATGCTCCAATTTGACTTATTTCTAATGGTCATGGCCATAAATGTATAAATATGCAAACCTTTCATTGTTTGTCTTCCTATATTTAAAGAGACAATGTGTAGTTGTTACCATTAATCTCTGGAAGTATCCATCAAAATGTTGTTGAAAATGAATGAAATGATGTCCAGCTGTTGAAAACTATTGGCGGCTTCGTAGCATATAAGCATAAAAATCAGGTCTAAAATACGTGGGAGCGGGTCTAAGACTCTGGGCGACACCATATTAGATGCCATGTTTCCTTCTATGGGAGCCTGTGTGGACCAAATGCATTTACTGATTTCTAACAAACGGTTACAGAACTTTCATCATTCTTAAATGTTGTTGTTTTACACATTTACCTCCTCACTTGTTGCCAGTGATGAAAGGGAGTCTGATGTGCTCGTTATTTTACTAAAGTTTGCACTCCCCAGGGCTTTTTGATCCTAATGGGCATCCCTTAGTAAGGTCTTACACCAACACAAAAATACTGCCCCTTACTGCCAGGAAAAATACACACTGTCACTTTAAGAAGTAGAGTTTGGGTTAACTGACTAAATAGGGATGTTCCGATACAACTTTTTCACTTCCGATACGATACCGATATTGCAGCCTTCAAAATTGATCGATACCGGTATCAATCTGATGAATGGTGGACTGCTGCAACGAGCCGGCTTATGTATATGCATGAGATCCACAAGGCCCTTTGCAATGACCATTTACGGCAGAAAGTGGGCGTTTTGAGGGCGGGATGTGATCCCGAAACACCTGAGCACATTTCTAGGTAGAGTGTGATTTATAAAGCAGAGATTGCGTGAAGCTGTGCGTACTCCATGTTTTATACATCACAAACCTACTTGGCGTGAGTATTTTTTTTTTTTTGCTGAGCTTGGGTACGGTTTTAGTAAGGATTCTACACAATGCTTTATAAATGAGACCCCAGGGCAGCTTGACTCTTCAGTGATAATTAGATGTTTTAACAGATTCACAAAGGTTTAAATAATTTTATTTACATAAAAAACTGGTTGAATTTCTTAGCATATCTGTCCTGATTTACATGACTAACAAACCAGCTGTTCTTTGTCATTTCGAGCATCCCCCTGGACATTTCCTCCAAATCCACAGCTTCATTTTCACACAGCTCTCTGCCAACGAGAGATCCCTGTTAAATTCCTCTTTCCAGCAATGCCAGGAACAGAAGCACGTTCCCTCCAAAGTTTTAATGATAGCAACAGGTTGTTGGGTCAGGGTTGAAATTGGGCCCAGAATTTAAAATAAACATATGATGAAAATCATAGCGTCTGAAGTCATCTGGAGTCTTTATCTTAGTTCCTGTTGCTGCCTCTTTTTAACAGGAAGACAGATTCAGACTGTAGGTATGAATTTGTTTTTATGGAACAAGGAAATCTTTGCTGTTTTTAGCACAAGACAAGCAATCTGGTTCTCACAAAAGCAGACGCTGACCATAATAATAAAAAAGATCAATGGATCAGAGGTCTGTCATTGTGCTCTACTTCCTAAGGCTTGTGTCATTTCCTGTCTTGTACCAGCTGTGGCAGCGTTTCCCTATCTGTCTATAATGGGCACCCTGTTATTTCCTCCATTTCTTTCCTATAGTTTGTTTTTCTCCTCAGGTTCATCAGATGGAAATGAAATAGACAATGAGCTCATCCGTAAAGCATTACTGATCCTTGCAGGTTTTGGGGGTATAACCTGGTGCATAGGATTGTTTTCTAACAGAGACTTCCGCTGCCTTGTGTTCAGATTTTAGGAACCACAAAAGCTCTTTTACACCAACGCAGGGGAAAAAGAAACCCATGTCCAACTCTCTCATGTTTCTTAGCTACAGGAGTGTCTCCTCTAATGCATTCTCTCCACCCTAGTTGGCCTTTTTCTCTTTTTTATTAACCATCTAATCCTCTAATGATGCATTAGAACAATAGAGGCTTTGGAAGGGTTTGCTGTGGAAACTGATATTTTTCTGCAGGCCTGGATTAAAGAGCCAGCCTGCTCCTACCCCTAAACCAGAAAACCCATAAAATTAACATATTTGTTCCCCACCAAAACAATCTGCCCCATTCTTCCATCCTCTCTCACGCTCTCTCCTTCTGTGTCCAACTTTTACTACATCGTCACAAGTAAGTATTCATTCATGGAGGTTCTCATGTGTCCATATGGCTGCATCTATGCTGCTTTCCCCTCATTTTGTTGACATGTAACATATTTATCTTATAAGGGAAAAGCCAAACCAAATAAACAGTCAAAAAGCAACCATTGTTCCATGAACGAAGGTCGGCATCCATCTTTTGTATCAGTACTCAGTACTATGTTATCTGTATGAGACAGTATCACCTAAAAGCATCTGCTGGGCCTTTATTGATACAGCCTCTTTTATTTTGCTACCTGTCAAGTTTAGATCAGCACAATAGAGCTCCGGACCCCACGTGACTCTCAGTTAGTAGACGCCATATTGGCAGGTAAAATAATCTAAACAAACACGGATGTAAACATGAACGTGAACGGGATCGGCTTGGATTTTACTTCGTCGGAGTTTACTTCACTCTTTAAAACTCAAGAAATCGTTTTATATAGTCAGAAATTAAATAGACTAAACATCTCCGACCCTTACCGTGCCCCTGGGATACTTTTTAAAAACGCCAGAAGCTGTCGGAGCGGACTTCTTACCGGACCTGGCCGGGGAACCCCTTGGGATTCCCCCGGAGGAGCTGGCTAAACCAAGCTTTAGGCGGCTGGGGAGAGGGAAGTCTGGGACTCTCGACGCTACTGCCCGCTCCGACGCCAGAAGCTGTCGGAGCAGACTTCTTACCAGACCTGGCTGGGGAACCCCTTGGGATTTACCCGGAGGAGTTGGCTCAGGCGGCTGGGGAGAGGGAAGTCTGGGCCTCTCAACGCTACTGCCCCCGCAACCCGACTCCGGATACGCGGATGAAAATGGATGGACAAATAACAGATTTACACGTAAGTAGTTTAAATAGAGTGCTGTGCAGTTTGAATGTATAAACTGAACGCCAAGAGAAATCACTAGTTTGATTGTTTTCCGTGAATAAAATAAATATGTCAGGCAGGAGCGTCTCAGGATCTGTCTGAGATCTGTCTCGGTGAGACAGATAATAGCAATCCAAAGTGCTTTTTATGTGTGATCTGACAATTGATCAACCATTGCTTAAAAATTAAATACAGATTAGCCGGTTAATTGCTGTGATCATAAAACACGTACACGGCAGCACGCAGAACTCACGAGGCACCGTTTTACGTGATGTTTACTTGTTGCTGTGAGTAATAAGACAGAAAAAGCCACGCCAAAATAAGTTTAGGAAGCCCACTAAGAATCATAATAAAAGCATCTAAAATAAATACCATATACAGATGAGGAAACGTTGGTTTAAGTACCTGATATGAAGTGGTCGCTGCATAAGTGAAAACCTTTACTCTCGGGATCCCACAGTTTCATTTTAGCCCGGTCACTAGTGCGTTTTATTACAATGATCCAACGTTTGCGGCACTCCGGATCTTGGGGAATCCTGTAGATGGCTCATTCCTTATGTCGTCCGTGTCTGTTCTGCATCCTGGGTCACAACAGGAATCTGCCATATTTCCTGTCTGATTGCGTTTTCTGACAATAACAAATAGTCCAGCTGCCGGCTTCTACCTGCCAAGATGGCGCCGTTTCGATTTGAACTGTTGCATGCCGGGAGAAGTGACGTCAACTCCCGGAGCTCTATACAGTGTGGGTCAAAAGTCTATTAAATAAATCTTCGTTAATCTAATCTAATCTTTGTTACCAAAACAGCTTGACAGGACTCACATGTTTGACAAGGTCTGAGATCAAATGTTCACAGGATAAGCTGAACAACTAGACACTTTTAAAAGTAGCATGACCAGGTGACTCGAGGATATTGCACCATTCATGCTGCCACCAGGAATCACCGAAGGCTGATGCCACCTTCACTTTGTAGCAAAGTGGCACCATTGGTTTACTGAAACAGGTTATAGTCAAGGACTAACCTTAGGTCACTCTGTAGAGTTCAGAACTAGCATGAGCCACTAGTGATGCCACCTTAAAGAAACCACTGCAAATGCTAGATTATCTGGCTTATCTGGAGCAGCTCTGAGGAAGGTTTAAGGTTTAAGATGTAGCAGTAGCCACATGGAAGGTCCAACAACACTACTGTTTCTTTTACGAAAGAAATTATATTTAAAAGCAGTGTATGGATTTTATTGAGAAATTACATGCAAACATTTATTTCTTTTATGTGGTGCAATTCAAACTGCCACTGCTAAGCGGCAGCATGTTTTTTACGGCCTTCATTCTGATGGAACAACAAGATCTTACAATAACACTTGCTGTGTGTTGATTTTCCAATTCAAATTTGACAGAAAAATTGATTTCTACCCCGTGATCTTGCTGCCTTTGACTATAGCCGCTTTGTTCCTATCAACAACCACAGCTGCATGAAGTCTCAGCCAGTCCAAACATCTGCACGAAATCAGCTGTAGCCATCCAGTGACTGTCTCCACGGCTCTCCTCCACGGGAACATTTAGAATGAAACACACTTGACACACAGAGAGAACACATCTGCGAGGTTCTGTCTTGTGCAAAATTCTTGAGTCACCCCTAATTTCTCAGAACATTGCAGGGAGATTCTAGAAAACAAGATATGAAGAGCTAAAACATTAGCTCTGGTCAATGCTAAAAAACCAAACTGTTAGACGTCTGATGCAGAGAAAATAAACAAGCCCATGTGACGACCACATCATGAGATCTTTGTGTCCTTCAGATGAGGAATGTAGAACTTCCTCACTCTGAATGCAGTTTCCTGTGAATGAGCACTTCAGAGGTCAGACTAACTGTTGAGCTGATCCAATAAATTCTCTGTGCACGCTGAAGTACAGTTGCAAGGCATTCCTTTCTTCACCTCCGGTCTTCCTAAAGCACACCTCCCTCAGGAGCTGTTCTCACCGGTTTGCGCGGGTTTTATTAGGGTTGATTTCAGTCACGTTTTCCAGCTGAAAATGAGACAGTAATGCTTCCCAAGAGCATCGTCCCAAAGATAAGAGAAACAAAGGAAATGAGCCAATTCATCATCTGGAAAGTATTTTGTTGGGTTTTTTGGGACATAAATGTGAGATTAAAACATAAACAAATTTAAACCGTCCCTTAGAAATGTTTTTTATTTGTTCTAGTGACTGTTGATTCTTAGTCACCCCCTACCAAAGTCTAACTCCACTCCCATTTGCTGTTTGAAAAATGCGCCACAAGGAGGCGTTGCCAGGCAGAACGAGAGGGCGGAGTCGCTAACAAACACACACACACACACACACACACACACACACACACACACACACACACACACACACACACACACACACACACACACACAAACACACACACACAAACACACACACAGCTAACATCATAGGGTACCTCTTATGCTTGGTTTATGCTTGACGCGTCCGCGAGGTTCGCACGGCTCCGCGCGGCAAAATTGCGTCATTTTAACAACCACGCCTCTCCACCGCGCCTCCGCACGGCCCAAACTTTCCGCACCGCGCACCTAGGAAATTTTCTAACCATGCGGACGGTCGGACGCGGAAAAACATGGCGGACTGGCAAGAACTAGTATGGCAGAGGTTCGTAAATACAGACATTTATATGATTCAGCTCTCAAAGATCACCGTGATCAACATGTTGTTAATAATTCTTGGAGAGAAACAGCTCCCACTGTCGGAAAAGACGAGGACGCTGTTAAAAAATGCTGGAATGCCATGTTGTAAACAACAGTAATTTTTACTTCTACTATGGTGTAGTGTTGGATGCATGCCGTAGAGCTCCATGCTGCCCCTACAGTTTGGGAGAATATTGGCTCACCGCAGAGACAAGCCGCATGAACCATAAACGCTGCAAGCTGTGAAGCGCGTTCCATCCGCGAGTCGCATCACCAAGCGGAAAGTAAATGCGTCAAGCATAAACCAAGTTTTAACCAATAGTGATGACAGGTTTAAATTCTAATGCAGTGCAGAATTTTTACCTGAAGAGGGCGCAACACTGACAGTTTTAGGCAGAATTTGTAAATTTTAACTAAGATGCACTAAAGTGTCAAATTATTGACTACACATGTCTACAGCACGTTTAGACACTCATTTTATCAGCAAAAAAAAAAGTTGATTTGGGGGTGACTTGCTCTTTAATGTTCAGGACACCAAGCTGAAAGATTTCTCTGCATTACTTGTACTCAAACACACAAAAAATAAATTCGTAGGCAGGGCTGCCACATTGGATTTTGAGATCAAAGGAAGTTGGAATTCTGTTGATTGTTCATGACTTAGAACTTCTTGGTTCTGAAATATTAAGAAGCAAAAAATGAACTTGGATTGTTTTGAAATTATATATTGTAACGTACAAAGAGTAAACTTAAATAAAACCTAAGTTGAGCTTTAAAACAAGATCAGACTTAATCAGATATGAGTTACTAACTTTTAGTACCTCATCTCTACTATTATACTTAGAATTTACATAAAATGTTACTGTGCCATCTTTATTTCTAGTATGTTTGATTTTTCTATACGCCTGAGGCAAATCATTACAGAAAACAAGATCGGACAGTCTGGAAGTTAAAAAAGAAAACTTTCAGGAATAAAAACAGTAATAATTTTAGGGTGAATACATCTGAATCAAAGCAAACTTTAGTCATGCAGAACCTTTATTAATCACTCTAAGCTTGTTATCTCAAGATGTTTAGTCTGTGCCTGATTTTAAATCAGATTTCTTTGTTTTCTTTGGTCCTTAATTTTTCATTTTAATAAGTCTCCCACACTCCACACACCCCCTCCACTGTGACCTTTAAAACAGAAGTTATTTCATAACTTTGACTAATCTCAGAATTTATTTATTTAAATGAAAATGACCCTTCTTTGATCCTAAATCTAAACTTTCACTGACTGCTGGTGACTAGCTGGAGAAATCCCACCGAACTGGAACGAACGATGCTTTTGCAACATGTTTTACAAGCGGCTCAGTCATGTGGGGCGTGTGATGAAATGCCAAACAAATTGGGCCACACGTACAAATATCCTGGTTCTGATTTAATCACAAAGTTTCCTCATTATCCATCCAGTTGTTGGCGAATTTCCTCCACTTTCCACAAGATTTAATCACCAGCCCCTCCCAATAAATGGCTCACATTTCTCACACTTTCTAGAATCAGACGCTGAGTTGAGTGTTAAACTATTTGGAGACACAATTTTGTCTGCATGCTTTGTCACTTACTTCCAGTTATTCATTCATTCATACAAGAGAGAGGCTTCGCAACTCAGAACCCTTGCAAATGTTTTGAGAAGTGTAGGAAACTCCTTCACAATAAAAGTTCAAAAAGGGTCAAAAATGTCACCCCAATGAGATTCTGACTTCAACAAGGATGTTGGCCTATGTTTTCTATGTCAGATAATATGTTTATGTTTATTTATTTGGCAGACGCTTTTATCCAAAGCGACGTACAATTGTGAATCTATAGGGCATGTTGTGATCTGTGGGGGAAGCCGGAGAACCCGGAGGAAACCCACGCATGCATGGGGAGAACATGAAATTCCACAGAGAAAGGCCGCAGCCAAGTTTTGAACCTGCAACCTTCTTGCTGTGCTAACAACTGCTCCACCATGCATTCGTTTTCATCCACTGCTGATTTGGTCTGTTCTTGTTAAAAGTTTGGAAACTACAAATATTTCTGCTAAGCCCTAATTATCAAACTTCCGAGAGGTAAATAAAAGTTAAATGAACACACTGCTTTTACTTATTAGACACAGCAACACTTTGAACTGATCCTGACGCCGAATCGCTGAAGGTTAGCCGAAAGCATAATTTATTTATTTAAACTTTATTTAACCAGATGAGTCGATTGATAACTAATTCTCATTTACAACAACGATCTGCCCGAGAGGCAGTAGCAACAGAGACATGGGTAGCTTTACACCAAAGAATATCGGACAGATAAGATAAAAATACACAAGATAAAATAAAGATAAAACAGTTAGACATAAAAGACAAAAAACTGTTCTTCTATACAATACTGTATATGCAAGCAATCACAGCACATTTAAAACAACATTTAAGTACTCAGAAGCAGGCACGCTGATCAGAAACTATTGATCGTAATGAATTATTATGAAGGTAGACAACTGGACTTGGGTAGTGAGCTTTAGTGATTTTTGCAGTTCATTCCGGTCGTTGGAAGCAGCAAACTGAACGAAGAGCCTCCAAAGGAGGTGCGAGCTTTGGGAATAATCATAGTAATTAAGTTTCTGGAACATAAATTGTGACGATTGTTGGAAGTGATGAGTAATGAGAGAAGATATGATGGTGTTCTACCGATGACTGTTTTGTTTATAAATGGATACCAATGTAACAACCTGCAGGAATGGAGTGATGGCCAGTTAACGAGTGAGTGCAGATCACGATGATGAGTAGCGAAGGGGCACCAGTGATGAAATGGATTGTTGAGTGATAAATTACATCGGGTTTATGAGGAAGTTTTTTTGGAAGCAGTTTAATAAATGATGTCACCGTAATCTAAGATGGCAAGGATTGTCATTTTGACCAAGGTTTGCTGTTGTGGAATAGAAACCCAATTCTTGACTTGACTTTAGAAGAAACGTTTTAAGATGAAAATCAATTCAAAGTGAACCGTCAAGCCAGAAACCCAAATACTTATAGGAACAGAGACGTTTTAGTTCTGTGCCGTCAAAGGGAAATACTAGGATTGCAAGTGTATGGAAGCATATATGTAACAGAAATCTAATTGTTATGTAGTTGCAGAAATTATTTTTCATTTTCATATGAAAACTGCCAAATTCGAATCATAATCCAAACTGCAGTTGTGTAGTGAAAATGAAAATGCATTTCTGTTAATGCATTTTCAAATTTGACATATCAAACAGAATTTTGTTACATTTTTGCTGGAGTGTTATTTGAAAATTAAATTTTAGATGTTTTTTTCTTTATACTTTTCATTAAGTCACAGAATGAGCAATGATGAAGAAGTAAATTCAAAAACAGTTTAAAAGATTGTTTATTTTTTTATTTACGATTCAAATTTGGCAGTTCTAATATGAAAATGAAAAATTATTTCTGCCGGGCTGCGCAGGGTGCAGTGGTTAGAGCTATTGCCTTGAAGCTAGAAGGTCCTGGGTTTGCTTCCCAGCCTGGGATGTTTTAGCATGGAGTTTGCGTGGGTTCTCTCCGGGTACTCCGGCTTCCTCCCACAGTCCAAAAACATGACTGTTAGGTTAACTGGTCTGTATAAATTGTCCCTAGGTGTGAGTGTGTGTGTGCAAGGTTGTCTGTCCTGTGTGTCTCTGTGTTGCCCTGTGATGGACTGGCTTTCTGTCCAGGGTGTACCCCGCCTGATTGCCCATTGACCGCTGGAGATAGGCACCAGCCCCCCGCGACCCTACATGGACAAGCGGGTTCAGACAATGGATGGATGGATGGAATTTCTGCTACTGCATAATAATTTGATTTCTGTTACACATCTGCTTCCATACAGTGGATTGCAGCAAGTTACGGTTTATTAATGATGATGGCTTTGATTGGGTCTCCTTTCTGATAACAAAGTGGTAAAGCTACGTAATACAGATTT
This sequence comes from Nothobranchius furzeri, assembly GCF_043380555.1. Lineage (NCBI taxonomy): Eukaryota > Metazoa > Chordata > Actinopteri > Cyprinodontiformes > Nothobranchiidae > Nothobranchius > Nothobranchius furzeri. Next base: position 25,254,320 of record NC_091754.1, on the reverse strand, counting down.
CTAGAAGAAAAACAAACCAAATTTTGTGTAGATGTTTTGAGTTTGACACTTACCCTGGCACCCTTCTCTGGGAAGCATTGACAGCCTCCGCTGCAGTCTCTTCCTCCACACGGGCCACTGTGCTTCTTCCCACCCTGTCAGACACAAATAAGACATGAAGGTCAAAAGTGAACTTTAAGAGTGCATTTTTCACAGCAATGCAACATGATGCTCTTCACCATTTCTGCCTGAAAGCCAACAGTGATACATCTAATGTAGTCAATGGGATGCTGTGAGGGTAACAGCTGTGTTTGTGTGCTCTGTGGGTTTTCAGTGCACTTCTTGTTTATCCCAGCAGCTCTGTTGCATCAGAGCAGATGATTGTCACACTGCTATCTGTCTGCACAGTCCTTATGCTTGGGGTTTAAATGTGGCTCAAATGAGTCATGACGAACATTTAGATTTTTTAAGACAGTTGTATAAAAGAGGCTAAAGATGGGAACAATTCTTCCTCAGATGTCTGCATTCCAGCTGAACCACCCACCATCACAGGCTGATCTGTGTTAGACATCACACAAACGCACACACAGACACAAAACATCCCAGGGGTCAGAGTGGACGAGGCATGATCAAAGAGATCAGTCACTGCATCCTAAAGGTCAGAGGAGCGGAGACCCTGAGCTAGCTGATAGCTGGAGACACCGAGACAGGCTGGAGTCCTGGAATTTCAAAATAAAATCACACACATCCCAAAAACCTGATTTCCTGAACAATCTTAGTTTAAATAAATAAGTTTAATAACATAAATGAGAGCAGCTAAGACTAAAATGTATTGCTGCCATCTTAAAACGGCTCCAATCTTAAACATTTCATAGAGGTTTATGCAACACTATTTTATAAACTACACTGGGGTTACAGTCGAATTACAGTTATTTAAAGGGAATTATTCATGTATTTACCAGCACAAATATCACCACCAGCATAATGGAGGACTTCTAGTGCATTCAGGGGTCAAACCTGGAGGGATTTCTGATGAAACGTCCATCCATCCATTATCATCCGCTTATGCGGAGTCGGGTCGCGGGGCAGTAGCCTAAGGCAAGAGAACCAGACTTCTCTCTCCCCAGCCACTTGGGCCAGCTCCTCCGGGGGAATACCAAGGCGTTCCCTGGCCAGGTGAGAGACATAGTCCCACCACTGTGTCCTGGGTCCACCTTTAGGTCTCCTCCCTGTTGGACGTGCCCGGAAAACCTCACCAGGGAGGTGTCTAGGAGGCATCCTGACCAGATGCCTGAGCCACCTCAACTGGCTCCTCTCGATGTGGAGGAGCAGCGGGTCTACTCCGAGCCCCTCCCGGATGACCGAGCTTCTCGCCCTGTCTCTAAGGGAGAGCCCAGCCACTCTTCGGAGAAAACTCATTTCGGCCACTTCTATCCACGATCTTGTTCTTTCGGTCACTACCCAAAGCTCATGACCATAGGTGAGGGTAGGAACGTAGATCGACCAGTAAATCGAGAGCTTCGCCTTCCGACTCAGCTCTCTCTTCACCATGACAGACCGGTACATCGCCCGCATCACTGCAGATGGGGCACCAATTCGCCTATCGATCTCACGCTCCAGTTTTCCCTCACTCGTGAACAAGACCCCGAGATACTTAAACTCCTCCACTAGGGGCAGGACCTCATCCCTGACCCGGAGAAGGCATTCTACCCTTTTCTGAATCAAGACCCTGGTCTCAGATTTAGAGGAGCTGATTCTCATCCCAACTGCTTCCCACTCGGCTGCGAACCGCTCCAGTGAAAGCTGAATATCACGTTCTGATGAAGCCAACAGGACCACATCATCTGCAAAAACCAGAGACCTGATCCTCAGGCCACCAAAACGGATGCCCTCCACACCTTGGCTGCGCCTAGAAATCCTGTCCACAAAGGTTATGAACAGAATCGGTGACAAAGGGCAGCCTTGGCGGAGTCCAACTCTCACTGGGAACGAGCCCGACTTACTGCCGGCAATGCAGACCAAGCTATGACACCGGTCATACAGGGACCTAACAGCCAGTATCAGAGGGCCTGGTACCCCATACTCCCGGAGTACCCCCCACAGGGCCCCCCGAGGGACACGGTCAAACGCCTTCTCCAAATCCACAAAACACATGTAGACTGGTTGGGCCAATTCCCACGCACCCTCCATGATCCTCCTAAGGGTATAGAGCTGGTCCAGTGTTCCACGGCCAGGACGAAAACCACATTGCTCCTCCTGAATATGAGGTTCAACAATCCGACTAACCCTCCTCTCCAGAACCCCTGAATAGACCTTACCAGGAAGGCTCAGGAGTGTGATCCCCCTGTAGTTGGAACACACCCTGCGACCCCCTTTTTAAATAAGAGTTTCACCACCCCGGTCTGCTGCCCTCGATGTCCACGCGATATTGCAGAGCCATGTCAGCCAACACAGCTCCACAACATCCAGAGCCTTAAGGAACTCCGGGCGGTTCTCATCCACCCCTGGAGCCTTGCCACAGAGGAGCTTTTTAACCACCTCAGTGACCTCAGCACCAGAGATTTGAGAGGCCAACCCAAAGTCCCCAGACTCTGCTTCCTCACTGGAAGACGTGTCGGTGGGATTGAGGAGGTCTTCGAAGTATTCTGCCCACCGATCCACAATGTCCTGAGTAGAGGTCAGCAGCACACAGTCCCCACTATAGATAGTGTTGGTAGCGCACTGCCCCCCCACCCCGAGGCGCCGGATGGTGGACCAGTATCTCCTCGAAGCCATACGGATGTCTTGCTCCATGGTCTCACCAAACTCCTCCCATGCCCGGGTTTTTACCTTGGCGACCACCCGAGCCACGTTCCGCTTGGACTGCCGGTACCCGTCAGCTGCCTCTGGAGTCCCACAGGCCAGAAAGACCTGATAGGACTCTTTCTTCAGCGTGTCAGCATCCCTAACCGCGGGTTCGGGGGTTGCCGCCATGACAGGCACCAACGTTCCTGCAACCACAGCTCCGGTCGGCCGCCTCAACAATGGAGGCACGGAACAGGATCCATTCAGACTCAATGCCCCCCACCTTCCCCGGAACATTTTGGAAGTTCTGTCGGAGGTGGGAATTGAAGCTCCTTCTGACAGGAGACTCTGCCAGACGTTCCCAGCAGACCCTATTCACTGAATACCTGCTGAAACAATAAAACTAATGACCTAGATGGATTTTATCATTTTAAAGCTGGTATGAGGCATGGCTTTCAGTGCCTTACAGAAGGGGAGGGGGAGCTGTAGCAAATTTCACATTTCTAAATTTCCCCATCCTAGTTTTGATGACGTCATGCTGCAGATCGCAGCTTTAAATCCACACATGAAATGGATAAACTGTGAGTTCACTACTTTATGCTTATGGAATGAGGCATTGAAGCTGTTCTTCTCAGTAAGTTGGTTTATCTAAATAATAAAGTCCCACGTCCTCCACCTACACATCCATACCACAGCAAATGCCTAAATCCCTTCTTCTCTCCCATGCCACAGATCTAAATGACCACTTCATGCCCACATTGGCAACAAAGTGGCAGATAAAGAATCAGAATAATTCTCCCTCCTCACATTGGCAGCAGATCCCTGCAGTCCCACTTACAAAGAGCACATTGAAGCCCTCATCACACACAAAAACCTCTTTTCACTGAGCAGTCGTCATCCTTAATGATCCCCTATCTCCAACATAAAGACCCCCTTCCTCTCCCGTAAGGAATGCACAAGGCGGCATTTAGCTTTTTCTGTTTGTTCACTATCTTCTGATGGCTTCCTTTCATCATGGCGTTAGATATAGCTTGCTGTGATGGGTTTAAATTAGCCATGAGGGCAGACTCAGTCTCCACATATGGGATTTAAATGTTTTCTCATAACTGGAGGGAAAATTGAAACAAAAAGGGTGGAACACAGTCACGTCATGACCTTTCTCCTCACCGGGATGGAAATCCAAACCAGACAATGGACTGCGTCATTCCCGGACAGACACACAAAGGAATAGCTCCCTTAAAACTAATTACACCGCGCGGAAAAATGCACCATCAATTCAGCTTTTACAGTTTATGAGCTGAAAATAGATGCCGACAATTTCAGTGGAGGACAATGGGACCATGCTTCAGTATCCTGTTTTCTACACCTAAAGTCACAATAGACCGTTGTTCAGTGAAATCACCTTTTCCGTACTTTCGGAATGTTGTGAACACGAGCGAAGTTTAGCGAGGGATATTTCATTTACAGTCATCAATTCTGAGAGTTATCAATGTATTTTTTAGACTTTCAAAATGCTACGAGCACGAGAACGCTTTTGTAGCTGCTAGATCTGGTCTGGTGGGTTTTCGTTTGAACCGGTTTTATTTTCTGAAGCAGGTTTTTAACAGGGCTCCAGTTGCCAAGCTGAGTACCATAATGTTTTTTGCTTGAGTTCACGTATACATTTGGTTGTTTTGTTACCAAACATCAAACATTTGATGGATTTTAAATAAACTTTCCTTAATGGGGACAGCTGTAGCTCAAGAGGTGGAGCGGGTTGTACAGTAATCGGAAGGATGCAGGTTCGATTCCGGTTCTGGACAGAGAATTCTGCTGTTGTGCCCTTGGGCAAGACACTCAACCCACCTTGCCCACTGGGGGTGGTCGGAGGGACTGGTGGCGCCAGTGCTCGGCAGCCTCGTCTCTGTCAGTGCGCCCCAGGGCAGCTGTGGCTATATCGTAGCTCATCCCCATCAGTGTGTGAATGGATGAATGATACACTGTAGTGTGAAGCGCTTTGGACACCTCTGATTCCGAAAGGCGCTATACAAGTGAGGGTCATTTGTCATTTATCAATTAATCCTAGGATGTACATGAATTTGCAGTGGTGTTATTGGAGGAGTTGTTTGTTACTCTATGAAAACTCTTGGGCTACATCATGAGTCCAAATTCATCCATATTCATGGATCAAGGCTGTGAAACACAAGCGGGCAGTTTTCAGTCAGTAAGTGCAACATTTTACAGTTTTTATCTCTAATTACCTTTAATGTGTACAATTTTCTAATGACACAATTGGTTTTTATCCGATTGTATTTATATCTGCAGGCTGAGAGCTGCCAGCAAAATGTCATTGTGCGTTCGCATAATGACAATAAGGACTTCTTATTCTCAGTGGTGAGGAGGATACTTCGTAAACGTATTTAACAGAATACTGAATACCTGCTTTAAAATGTATTTAGTAACTTATTCCATTGCTTTGGTTAATCCTGGTACTGTAGTCTAAATACTTGGAATACTTCCCCTTTAAAGGCACACTTGGTAGTTTTGCTTGCTTTTAGCACCCCCTAGTGTCCATTATTAATTATCTGTGGTCAAATAGAAAATAAAACTTATCTCCTCACTGTGAGCTCGTATTTTTAACACCTTTGTTTTCGTTAGTGTCTACAAGAGTAATTCACAACTAAATTAAACAAATCAGCTGTGTTCATGATGTAAAACATGCAGGAAATGTGCTGGAAACAGACATCAGCGTCCCAACAGAGCGGTCCGCCAGTCTCTCGTCTCGTCTCGTCTTCCTCCGCTTATCCGGGTCCGGGTCGCGGGGGCAGCATCCCAACTAGGGAGCTCCAGGCCGTCCTCTCCCCGGCCTTGTCCACCAGCTCCTCCGGCAGGACCCCAAGGCGTTCCCGGACCAGATTGGAGATGTAACCTCTCCAACGTGTCCTGGGTCGACCCGGGGGCCTTCTGCCGGCAGGACATGCCCGAAACACCTCCCCGGGGAGGCGTCCAGGAGGCATCCTGACCAGATGCCCAAACCACCTCAACTGGCTCCTTTCGATCCGGAGGAGCAGCGGTTCTACTCCGAGTCCCTCCCGAATGTCCGAGCTCCTCACCCTATCTCTAAGGCTGAGCCCGGCCACCCTACGGAGGAAACTCATTTCGGCCGCTTGTATCCGCGATCTCGTTCTTTCGGTCATTACCCAAAGCTCATGACCATAGGTGAGGATTGGGACGTAGATCGACCGGTAAATCGAGAGCCTGGCTTTCTGGCTCAGCTCCCTCTTCCCCACGACAGATCGGCTCAGCGTCCGCATCACTGCAGACGCCGAACCAATCCGTCTGTCGATCTCCCGATCCCTCCTACCCTCACTCGTGAACAAGACCCCGAGATACTTAAACTCCTCCACTTGAGGTAGGACCTCTCCCCCGACCCGGAGGTGGCAAGCCACCCTTTTCCGGTCGAGAACCATGGTCTCAGATTTGGAGGTGCTGATCCTCATCCCAGCCGCTTCACGTTCGGCCGCGAACCTACCCAGCAAGAGCTGAAGGTCAGAGCTGGATGAAGCTGCGTCTAGAAATTCTGTCCATAAAAGTGATGAACAGAACCGGTGACAAAGGGCAGCCCTGGCGGAGTCCAACCCTCACTGGGAACAGGTCCGACTTACTACCGGCTATGCGGACCAAACTCACGCTCCTCTGGTAAAGGGACTGAATGGCCCTTAACAGAAAGCCACCCACCCCATACTCCTGGAGTGTCCCCCACAGGGTGCCCCTGGGGACACGGTCATAAGCCTTCTCCAAATCCACAAAACACATGTGGATTGGTTGGGCAAACTCCCATGCCCCCTCCATCACCCTTGCAAGGGTATAGAGCTGGTCCACAGTTCCACGGCCAGGACGAAAACCACATTGCTCCTCCTCTATCTGAGATTCAACTATCGATCGGACCCTCCTCTCCAGTACCTTGGCGTAGACCTTTCCAGGGAGGCTGAGGAGTGTGATCCCCCTATAGTTGGAACACACCCTCAGGTCACCCTTCTTAAAGATGGGGACCACCACCCCGGTCTGCCACTCCCTAGGAACTGCCCCCGATGACCACGCAATGTTGTAGAGACGTGTCAACCATGACAGCCCTACAACATCCATAGCCTTGAGATACCCAGGACGAACCTCATCCGCCCCCGGGGCTCCGCCGCTGTGTAGTTGTTTGACTACCTCAGCAACTTCTGCCCCCGAGATCGGTCCGCCAGTCTGAATTTGCAAATGCGGTATTCTGGTCACAGGGGGCAGGGGGGGTCAGAGTGGTCTTTCATTAACCCTGTAAATGATCATTTTAGCACAAACTGGCTCAAGAAAATTCTTTAAAAATATGAAAAAGTTGCATTGAATGGCTTTAAAACAGCATTTATGTCTATTAAACGTGTTAAACATGTGTTGGTAGCAACTCCTGCAGGAAAACAGAGGGAATGTTAATACTAAACATTATCTACTGACTGGGAAAAAATAAATAAAACAATCTTATCATTTTTGTTACTTTATTTATCAAAGTGTCAACAGATTATATTTCTGTTTCTGTAATAAAGTGAAACTTTTCTGCAGGAGCTGCTAACCAACTCACAGCATGTTTATTTAGAAAAACAATTTATTATTTTGCCTTTTTTTAATATTTAATGTAGTTCTTTCCCGATGTAATGGCGGACTGCTCCATTGACTGACATCCTTAACAGTCCAGTGACAGCTTTATGGGCCAATCCCACTGTTGGTGGGCAGGATGCTACTGATACAAAAATGGCGACAAATCATTTTAAATGGCTTCATCAACCCTGGACTATTTTGACTTGGGCTTTTCTCTGAGTCAAGAGCAGATACAAGTACTTAAGTTTAGTTTAAAAAGGATGTTTTTGCATCTTCTTTGACGCAGTATGGCCGACTGCCTCGCTGACTGACATCCACGAGTATGTCATGTTGCTTGTTATCCAGCAGCATGCAGACACAGTTTGAAAGACAAATGTAGAATCTTCACTATGTGAGGTGCCTTGAGACGACTCTTGTCATGATTTGGTGCTGTATAAATACGGTAACCTTGAATTGAACTGAATAGACCCCCCCCCCCCCCCCCCCACACACACACACGACTGAGAGTCGACATTGGACCGTGGCCAGCCCGTATATTCTACACAACGCAGAGGCACATTGCTCGAAATGTATTCAACTTTCGAGTGGAAAGTGGAAAACACACAAGTGTTCCAATGGTATTATGAAAGCAAATGTATTCTACATACCATGTTTATAATAGTAAGTGTAACAGTTACTCATAATTTGTATTTTAAATACATAACAGCAGTACAAGTATACAGTTACTACCCAACACTGCTTATTCTGTAGGGAACATTCATTTAATTTAAGATAAAAAATTAAGCTTTTTTTTGTTTAGTCCTGAGTTTTTCCCTTTGAAATGACTGAACTCCTATCTTAAACATGTGCAGTTTAGTCTCACATGGACTCGTGAAGACAGACTCTGATTGGATAATTCTGTTTATAGTAATCAGGACTACATGACCTCAGCATGAACATTAATAATAATAATCTCTTTCAACTTTCTTGCTTTATTCACTTATAACTATCAGTAGTTCACAGCAGGACCTAACCAAACCCCTTAAGATGACACCAAATCACTACTTATCTTCTGATCTGGAAGCAGTTTATACAACAATATATTAAACAGCATTGGACAGATGGATCCAGGCCGCCTAGAACCACAAGGTAAGGTCATGCAGAAGGCTATCATAAATCTGGCACCTCCATTACTGTATGTAAAACCATGATGAAATAGGACTTTACAGTATAAACACAAGGGTTCTTCTAAATGATCTACCAGATGGGACCTTTTCCTGTTTTTAAACAAAGACCAGATTTATGTTTTTCTACTCTAAAGATTTTTTAGCCCATAACAGAAAACGTATCTCCTTGTTGCTGTTACACTAATCTTTAAAAAGGGACAGTTTTTGGGCTCTGATTCCTCAGTGATGATCATTTTTTATGCTCTGTGACCGAGCGGGCTCACGTGTATAGATGCAAACATTGTTTTCACCAAAAACAAATCAACACCCAGTGTTGATATGTAGACAAACTGCATTTATGTGTGCACCACCCAGACCACACACGCTTTCAGGAGGAGAAATTAGGACTGGCTTATTCTTTTCCCTTTTATACCTCTGCTTTTGCCCATTTTGTCTTTTAAAGGTTGCCAACTATTGAACTGAAAACCACAAACCTTCAATTAAAGAGAAAGAACAATGAAGAGACATTTCACCTGGAAGAAATCAGCCGTTTCTCCAAAAGAAACACAAATTCTTCTGGAAATTATGCTCGCTGCTGCCTTTCTAGATGTAACTTTCTAAATGATTCAATAATATATAAATGCAACACAAAAAGGTCTTTAAACTGATCGTTTCCCGTGAGCTTTCCTCTTGTTCTGTACCACTATATGGCTCATTCAGACACAGCGATGGCTGGTTTGTATTTGTGGTCATCCTGAGTCACTGTGGTTGGAGTTTAGCCGTCTAACGTAGAGATTAGGTCAACCACAGACAAAACCACTTCCTAAAACTTTGTGTGAATGTCCAAAAGCAGCCAAAGTCAACAAAGAAGCTCAGACAGGAGTACAGGATGATGACAAGACAAAACACAATAACGGCAAACACAGACAAAATAGGCCAAAGGGAAAAATAAATACAAGTGGATAAATAACGTCAGATTATGGGAGGGAATTACATAAAAGAAAAATGTATGAGTCAAAATTCCGCTGTAAGATCAAAAATGATATGTGTATGTTAGTGCAGAATCAGATCCTCACAAAACCATGATGCAAAAACCAAAATGTGTAAAAATGGATTTATAATCTCTGCATGAGAAAGGAAAAGGGGGAGTGAAATGATTTCTAAAGCCTGAGACGGAGTGGTACATGAAAAGATCTTTCCAGGAATCCAAAGAATGCATCATAAATAAGGCGTAAAACGCCGGCGTAGATTCCCAAATCTGCAGGAAGAAACAGATGTGAGTCCATCCCGTCGACACACAACTGTACATTCCACATCTGGGCAAACTAAAACATCTACAAACAGATAAAACAAACAACAAATTTTTATCCTGAAACAGATTGAAGAGTGTTCTTGACTGCAGGGAGAACCATTGAGATAAATTCTCTTTAGAGGAGGACAATTGTAACATTCTGGCTAAAATCCATTAAAAATCAGTTGTTTTTGCACAGAAACATGTTCATTTCACACTGTAAATAGCCAAAGATGAACCTTTTTAGCAGGAGCAGTTCCCCAGTGATGAGAAAACTAAACTATTTTTTATGGCTGCTTTCTCAGTTTCCACACATGAAACAAAGTAGTAGCAAAGCCTAAACCGTGTGAGAACGCTGGTGTTTGAGGTATCAGGTGAACAGAGATCACAGGCTGTTCAACTGTTAGGATGAGCTTTTGATCTCCACATGAAAACAAAGGTGTGAAATATGACAGGGGTGATAACTGTGACAACGTCATCGGACCATAAACCACATGATGAGGACCGTAAGCGGTTAATCTGTGGCAGGAAACACACTTCATACCAGGGGAGGGAGCTGACCTGCAACCTCCCTGCTTTGACCTTGGCTCAGGGGAATGTCTGACTCTAACTAGTTTCCTTTGGAAGCCACTCATGTTACATGAGATTCAAGCGGTAGCCATCGCCACAATCTTGTACTTTATTCAGTCTACGAGATTAGGTTAGAGAAAACCAAAATAAGAAAGATGACGCTGCAGTGAGACTGAAAATAGTTTTATCTTGTGTCCAGTGTTGCCGGTTATTCAAGAACAGTAGCTACTGAGAGGTGCCATTAAAATAAACAACAACTTTCTTTTACTTCTTCTAAAATCACTAGACGTTGAAAAATGATGTCATGACCTAACTTGAATAACTGACCATGTATATGTAACTGTAACTGATAATTATATTAAGAAGTACAAATGAAGGTTCATTTGACAAATTCTTTTTTTCATGTTACAGTCTTTTTTATTTTATAAGGGTATTTGATCCATAAACACGAATACATAGATGCACCATTGGGTGAAGGAGAGTGTAACAGCGTAGCCGCCATATTGGATGAGTCCCTCACTCTCCAACTTGTAGTCAACACAGAGTGAGCAACAATGTCCGTTTTCTGTATAGCCTATGGTGGCAAAAACCAGCGTACTATTGAAAACAGATCACCTGGAATTACTATTGACTTTTCTAACCTAACAGTTGGGATTTTATATTTTAATTTATTTAAATTTATGTCATTTAACTCATTCACTGCCATTGACGACTAAGGTCGTCATTTTAGATCCAACCGTTCACTGCCAATGACGACTAAAGTCGTCATTTGCATTTTTTTACTGTTCGGGCATCGGAACGAGCCCCCGCGCCGAGAGAACAAACATCTCAGGTCTGAAGCCGATCTTCATCCGTATACGTCATACATCACATGATCAGGAAGCAGAAAATCCATGTGTTAGGAGATCGTTTTGGGCCGTTCCTGTAAAAAAAAAGTGAGGCGCAAGCCAGAAAAGCGTCTGCCGATCACAATTCGACAACAGTTTATGAAAGAACAGATAACGCTCGGAACACGCGGATTCTTTCGCGTCGACATCATCCTAGCGCTCAACGTTCTGTCACTCTTAAAAACACAGTAAAAACCGTAAGAAAGGCTGGCAGCGAAGGCCTTTAGCAATCAGGAAACAGCTGGAAGAGAATGAGTTAAATGTATTTGTATTTTAATTATCATGCCATACCACATGTCTGATTTTGTGAAAAAGCATAATAAAATGCGTTTTAATTGGGTAAGTCCATCAGTTTAAATAAATGCACTGGGGGCTTATGGAGACCCTTCCAAAATGGGGGCCGGCCCCTACATCAGCTCCAATAGGCAGCACTAGTCCACGGGGCGTCTATGCATAAACGTCTGTGGTTTGACCATCTAGTGTCCGTAAAGAGGCTCTCAGTTATCCATTTATGCCCCTTTTCTAACAGCCCAACTCAGCACGACTGAAAATGGTTCAGTCCTGTTGGAAGACGTTGCCATTAGTAACAAGTCCACATTTGCTATTGAATTTTCAATACTTGCTTAATGTGGTACCAAGTGTAAACATCAGCGACTGTCCATCACTGATTGGCTAGGGGGTGGAGTCACTGCTTGTTCCAAAGTTTTCCACCTGCTGCCTCACTGCCCACATCTAATCCGAGATTAGAGTTGGACAAAAAGCCAGGAGGAAGAAGGCAGCATGGATTCAAATGTCTGTGGTTTACTTTGTATTATTTTACCTCGGCCACAGAGCCAAGGCCAGATTAACCATGGGCAACTGGCCCAGGCCCAGGGCAGCAAGGGCACGAGCAAAATACTGTATCTGTAATCTCCCACTTTATATTAAACTAGGGTGACCATAAGTCCTCTTTACCCCGGACATGTCCGCTTTTCACTCTCTTTCCGGGGCGTCCGGGGGGGTTCTTGTATTGATGAAAATGTCCGGTTTTTCATCCAGGAGCAGGGATCGAATTATGGGGGAGCTGGATATCCTACACATCCAGGGGAGCCGGAAAAAACGTTTTCTACCTATATTACATCATTTATGGACTCTTTTGAGCAGCGATGATCGTTGTTGCGCAGCGCTCCAGGCTGCTGCGTCCAGTGCATGGTCCATTCTCAAAGTGGCGCAACCAAAAAACTATAACTAATACACGATCGTTCATGTCCGCACATGTTCTCTATTTTCTGTCTTATTTGTGCCTGAAGCGCTCTGCTACTGCGGAGCTCATCATGTGCTGCGGTGATTGCACCTCGCTGACGCAGCGTCGAAACTCGCACTCCGCTTTGCGGTCAGGAGATCCCTTTGATCTGCTCAAAAGTAACTGATGAGGTGAAAAAGTAAGAATCCAGGAAGCAGTTTTTCTGGAGAGTTTAGAGGCGATGCAGGAAGATGAGAGACAGACAGGACAGGAAAATAGTTCAATAAAAACAGGAAAACAAAACAAATTGTTGAAAAGTAAAATGTACGTAGATTTATCTCCACTACACGTTTTTACCTGTATAAAGCAATAAGTTACACACATGTCTTATTTATACATCTGATACAATTCAGATCACCTTCAACACTCAGTCACACACCCAGGGCTGTTTCAAGGCATTTTGGGGGCCAAGACAAAATGCCCCCCCACCCCACATCCCATAACTGGGCTCCCCAGAAGCCTCTGTGTAATCCATACCCTCTCCAGTAGTGTTAGTTATACAGTGTTTGTAAAAGCCCCTCAGACATTACTGACATGTTCTAATATTATCAGATAAAAACTAAAGTATCAGACATGCTGTCTCATCTGCTTCTTTTCTAAACTTGTAAAAAGTAACAAAACCATTTGAAAGCCACTATTTATGAATTCTCTGAAAGTTTCCATGGAGTGTGTGACAACTTATTTTTTGATTGATCCTATCGTCTAATCTCACAGCTGAAACAAGCATCCTGAATAATCTGTGCACAGGAAGCGTACCAATGCTGTAGTAAAACAAAAGGTATAATAATTTCTCATTAATACAACCTTGTTGCAGCACAAAAGCAGAAAAATGAGATATTGCAATAAATGTGCAAAATATTTACATATGAACTGTTTTAGAGCCTTTTTATTGGCAGAATCTGATATTAATTTAGTTCTTACAAAAAACGGGTCCCAACATGGTTTGTGTGGCGTTGCCATAGTGTGACATCATAGGCGCAGATCCCCTGTCCTCTTTTTTGGAAATGGAAATATGGTCACCCTATATTACACTAGCGGTCCACCCGGGCTTTTGCGCTGCACAGAGACGCTTCGCTGCCTATGACTCTGAACGTCAGTTGAGAGTGGTTGAGAGTCAGTCTCATGCAGACTGACCAATGAAGAGAGGGCCTCAAGTTAAGACCCTCTCCTCATTGGTCAGTCCACACGAGGTGGGTCAAAGGTTGGCCTGAACAGGTTACGTGATGTCAGGCATTCAAGTATTGAGTATATTTACTGCATTTTACAATAAAATATTCTGTATGTGACCATATTATGGTGATCTTTGGGTCGTGGTGATGGGGCCCTTTAATATTGTTGCCCAGGGTACAACAAAGTGTTAATCTGGCCCTGCACAGAGGTGTCACAGGGTATGACATATTTTTATTTTTCTAGTTAAGCAATAGGAAATCTGCATGTGTCTTTTATTTTGAAAGTTGCCAGAGGTTTTACACTGTCCCAGTGTTTGACCTCCTGTCTGATTTGATTTGAACTGCTGCGTGTGTAGCGTGTGCAAAATAATAAAATAAATAAACCCAAAGTGTCAACTTAGCAGAGAGATGCAACACTACGCTTCTGTGATGCTTCCAAGATATGCTGCTATGTGGCTGGTGGAAACACACCCATCAACTTTGGCTATCAGCTTCACGGACGTTACGCGAAGGTTATGCATCCAGTGGAAAGCTGGGATCAGGAATGAATATCTCCTGGTCTGACTGCAGCTGCAGAGTGAAGAGGGAGTGCTGCATGAGGACTGGGCTGCCTGTGAGTGCTTTGGGACAGAGGAAAAGACCACATCCAAATCTTTATCAACACCAAAGAAGATTGCTTTTTTAATGAAAAGTCACTCAAGAGGGGTTTGAATGTTCACTAGATACAGCATCGAGGTTGCTAAGTTGGCTATCAGAAGCTTTGTGTAAAATATCACAACTTAGCAGGTTTGGACTTGAAAAAACTGGTGATTTTCTGAAACAAAGTCTCAAAGATATCTTATTGTGCAGAAAGAAAGAGACAAAATATGATATATAGAGCTGAGAATAAACACAATCAGAAATTCCTCTGCCTCTGAGTGTTCATATTCATTTGAACGTATCTCAGACCATTTGTCAGTACTATTTGCCAAGATCACAGCTGCTCTCCTTCACATTAATGAGACTGATGTCCAAGAGAAAGTGCAGTCAAGCTGAATTTGAAACACCTGTCTGTGTTTCGGCTTAAAGAGGCATCGCTGTATTTCTGACACATATGATGGACTCAAGGTGAAAGATATGAACGGGTGATCCTCCCATTACCAGCTGAGACTTGTCTCACTGAATCATTTGTAGAAAACATCTGAATCAAACAGGATAGCGGAAATCTTTTTCTATCAAGACAATGTTTTAAATCAGCCAACAAAAAAGGTATTTTTCATTTCACTCAACACAATTTAAATCCTGCTTTTGATGTTTTATCCACATTTAGTTTAAAACACAAAATGTGGTCAGCCCTTTTTGATTTTTAAGGCTGTCTCAGTAAAAGATCAAGACTTAAAGCCAGATATGTTTTTAATCAGACTGTTTACAGACTCTGTAACATGAATGACCCAGAACATCAGCACATTTCTCTGTGAAGATGCTTTGAAGTTATGGAATAAAATGAATGATGTCACTGCGGGTGGGAGGGAAATTAACAAAACTACAAAAGTTCTCCGTTAGTGAACAAACACGACAGAAAAGAGTTCATAAAAGAGTCGAACCATGTTATCTGTCCGTGTGGTTCACATGTTGGTTAGGGATAGAAATCAATGTCTCTGGCTGAATGAGCTTTAGACTTTTCGCTTCTAAAACATTCACGCAAAAGTCAATGGTCTAAAAAGTTTGGTAGCAAGTCAGAAATCAGTTTTCTGTGCTGCCTTTCTCTCTGCTCACCGTTGAGTTTTATCCAAAAATCAGGTTGTACAAAGTAAAACACACACATATCAAACATCCGTTGGCTTAGCTAAATTGGGGCTAATCTTGATAATAACATCAACCACCAAAAGTCTCCATTATAGCAGAATTTATGTGGCAGCCATACACGTTTGCACTTTCTATCACAGTTTTTCCCCAGATAGAAGTAGAGCTTATCTAGATGGTCTGGCAGCAAATTCTGCTTCCTGCTGCACAACTATTGACCTTAAACGGGGAGGCTGCATTCTTAGCTTGATGCTTGAGCATAAACGAAACTCACAGAAGATTAGAATATATGCCGACTTAAAAATGTGAGAAAATGGAACACATAAATGAACAAAATACTCAAATCTGCCATAAAGATCTTCATTCTGTTGTTCAAAATCTCAAATTGAAGGATGCCGCTGAAGGTTTGAGTGGGGTGTTTCCTGTTCCCTCCTTTGAATTAAAGCTGCAATGCCAAAACATTAAAACATTGTTGTCATGGCACCTAACAATGTTGTATCATAGTATAGCTACAAATATGCTGTGGAGATAAGAAAGATAAATAAAAAGGTTCTCTCGCATTTATCGTAAAACCTCAGCCAATAACACATTTCGAATAGAAAGCAACTATTGGACCATCTGGTTGTCTCACCAAACCACCAAATTTTCACAGTTCTCTAGGTCCTCCATTCATTACGCAATCACACATTTAGCCACAGAACACCACTGGTGTGAGAGGTTTGTGGCTCAATAAAATAAGAGGAGGAGAAACAGCCGGCTGCTACTGCTTTAACTTTAGGACAAACTACCAGAGTCCCAAAAAGAAAAACACCATTTGAAGTGACGGACAACAAAAGACGTTTGGACCTAGAAAACAGTGACTGGTGTTTAGCGCTATCTCGTTTACTGTGACAATGTGGGTTTCCGGGTTTCAGCAGAAGGGAAGATACCGAAGGGGAAGGGTCAGTGTTCCGTCATCATGTTTGCGTTCAAAATCTTGCTCGTTTGCAGATTTGTTATAACAGCTTTAAAAATCCCAGCTTTGTCAAATGGAGAATTTTCAAAGGTAGTATTCATTTAAGTGTGTTCATGTTAAAGAAAACAGTGGCTTGTTTACGATCTTTAACAGAAACATACGTTGAAATTCAAGTAGGGCAACTGTGAAAGGGAAGTGCCAGGTTATAGGGTTGGGGTCACCCTGTGGGACGCAGGACATAGCTTTAAAGGAGAACATGAACTAGAGCAAAACAACAGAAACTCCCTAAACACTCCAGTGGCTGCGCTCCAGCGTAAACAGTGCTCTGGTTTCTGCCCTCAGGCTGACAAAGCGCGACCTTCCGTCTCCGTAACTGGCCTCGGGTCAAACAGAGACTCTGCTCTGGTTCCCTGTGGGCTTCTCTTCTAATCAGGGCTTCCTGCTAAATTAACCCAAGATTAGACACATTTCTGCACTGGTCTCTGATGCAACCAGACCAACTTGTCAGACTTTGTAACGTTAATAGTTCTGCTGCTTGCCACACGAGTAAGAAGACTGATGACATCCAGATGGATGGGATCCTTCAGCTGCAGAAAAAAATGCTGTCTGAGAACATCATGTTGTAGTTTTCTTTCTGTTGGTGAGTCACAGGATGAAGAACATCTTGTGAAAAGACAAATGAAGCTAGCAATGCTGAAAATTGCAGGATTTCATAAAAAAAAAATAAATTGATGGAAATAAACTCTACTGTGTTAGCAGGTCTTGTTCATGGGGCAGCAAGAAAACTCATCAGTGGATTATATGAAAATATCAAAAGACAAAATGATTGAGATTTGTTCTCTCTGTCTGCTCAACATTTCATGGTAATTCATGAAACAGCTGATGAGATCCAACAGTCTGAACCAAAGTGATAAAAGAAGGAAAAGGCAGACAGGGCATGAGAGAGAAAGGCAACTGGACATGGTCATGTTATCACAAATCATGCATTTAATTTTGTTAACATTTTTCCCATGACAAGAAATTACTCAGCTGAATCAATTAAACCACAGCTGGAATGGAAAGTAACGATATTTGACTCCTCTCCACGAGGAAAAAATGTGCTAAGCACAACAATGAGATCGGCGAATGCCCCATCTTGATGAGACACTGTGGATTTGACCTAATCACGTACCTTCTACCAGATATGACAAGATTAATCTTTTTTTTTCTCAGTGCATCACCCCCTAATAAATACAGTTCAAACAACTGAGTCCAGAAATGTAATCAAGGCATGGGCACCTGATGGAGCCAACAGTACATGAGGAAGTCCAGTCGTTTTGTGAGAAATTAGTATTTATGTCTTTCTGTAAACACAGCCGAAACAATCTTTCCATTTGAGCTCTGTGGGGACTAAGGAGAGACCAGAGATGTTCATGTGAGAGGAAAGCATGAGGAAGGGGAGGAATATGTAAGAAGAACATGCTGAGAGAGGAAGGGGATGCTAAATTTCATGTTTGGAGAGAAAAGGACAGAGAGAGGGAATGGATTATGGAGGATACAAAAACGAGGCTATAAAAGGAAGTGAGGGACATTAATGCGCAGAAAGGCTTGAAGCTTAGGAGAATGGGGACTTTGGAATTCCTTCAGCACTGCTTGATGGGACCCCTGCGTCCCTCCATTAATCACTGTGACATGGACTAAGGGCAAAGGACAGGGGTGGATACTGTATGTGCAATATAATATGAGAATGATGGAATTTTCCAAAGAGTGCAATAATAACTTTACATTGTGTTCAAGTCAAACAGACTTCCCATGCTAGTGTTTCACACACTTAGCAGAAGTGATGAAGCTAAACATAAAAACATCCATTTACATCACTCGTTTAGCAGTAAAACAACTCAATATCTGACAAACAAGCACACAGCTTAAAACAAAGCAGTAGTTCAAGCTTGTGCAGATGTGCACAAACCTGAAGAACCTGGTGGGTTTGGTTGCTACTGTTTTTTTCCCCTAGAACTCCCGTTTTCTTTAATGTATCATGAGGTTAATGTGTTTCTCAATAAGGCACCTGGCCTCGTAAGGCTGAGAGGCCAGGCGTCTTGACTATGAGGACACTGTCTTCCTTGGTCAAAGAAAACAGTTAAATAGAACAGACTTACATCACGTGACCACGGCTCCCGCGGCGATCACGTGATGTCATGTGACACGTGAGGTAAAGTTATATTTTATATGTGTTCCAATATATATGGTATGCTCTGTTCTCTGTTCTCTCTCTCTCTCTCTCTCTCTCTCTCTCTCTCTCTCTCTCTCTCTCTCTCTATATATATATATATATATATATATGTGTGTGTGTGTGTGTGTGTGTGTGTATACAAGCCCTTTACTTTTTAAATTGTGTATATATTGGTTAAATTAAATATGTGAGCGTGTTACTACCAGCAAGCCATCGAAGCTGCAACTACTAAGCAACTAACCAACCTTAACTGCTTTGGATATAAAAAAAAAAAACTCATTTTAGATATCAGCCTGATAGCTACACTTAAAATTGAAATTTGCCCCCGAAGTAGCTGCTGGCTCCTCATCTGCCATCCTTTTGAAAATACCACAGTGTATTCTAGGAAATTTTTGACCAAGGCTAGGCTACAAGGCACCTCCTGTATATCCTTGCTCAGCTAGCTAAACGGCTAACAAATGGAGAACAGACACCTCCGTAGAACATGAACGTTGGAACACATCTTGGTGGTTCCTGATGACGTATCTCCTAGGCAACCGGGGCGGGACCAAGACATCAAGGGGATGTTTCTTGGCATTGAGAAACACCCACAAAGTTTGTAAGAAAAATCAACCAAGATGCTAACCCTAACCCTATATATGCTAACTAGGGGTGGGCAATATGGGGGAAAAAAAAATCAAATCACGATTTTGTTTTGGCAAAATCACGATAACGATTTTATCACACTTTTTTCTATTTTGACAATTCAGACATTTGGAGGTTATTTACCAGTAAAATACATCAATTTAAAAGCATACCTTCTCACAGAAAATAGGATAAAATATTTCAGAATCCTAAAAGAATCTTAAAATTCCAATATCTATCTATCTATCTATCTATCTATCTATCTATCTATCTATCTATCTATCTATCTATCTATCTATCTATCTATCTATCTATCTATCTATCTATCTATCTATCTATCTATCTATCTATCTATCTATCTATCTATCTATCTATCTATACATACACATGTCTCAAACTTTCATTTAATCATATATTTATAATTATTGTATAAGTATTTAAAATCTATCTAGAGGAGGCTCATATCCGATATTATCCACAATATTACCAGTAATTATTTTTTGTCAAGAGAAAATAATCTATCATGTCAAACCAAATTCATGATGCTGTCACGAGCGCGCCGGTGAGGTGAGCGGAGGTGAGGATCCAATTGCAGGGGAAGAAGGCAGGCAGGAACGTTTTAGGAAGGTTTTAATAAAGAACACGCTGGACATAGAAACAATGATCCGACAAGACAGACATGACTGAGAGGGTTTAAATACAGGAGGAGCTGGGACCTTGGGTGATTGGGAGACGAGAGGCAGGTGGGAGCAGTTAACATGGACACAGGACTGAACAGAATGGGGAGACAGGACAGGTTGTGACAGACGCATCCTTATCTCTTGCATCCCATAGTCAGAATTACACTCCTGCTCTTTGTCCCTCACTGCTCTCCGTAGCTGCCTCCTCACTATGCAGGGGAGGGGTTTGGCACAAAGTTCAAGTCAGCAGCCACGGTGAAAAAGCTCGCTAAAACACTCATGAACGTCCCCAAATGATAAAAGCCACAAAACCAAATGCAACGTTTAGAGCAGAACATTGACCCAGAGGTTTCCCTCTTTATTCATTTTCTCTCTCCCTTTCCTTACATTTTTTAATCACAATTTTTATTTGTTCTCATTTTAAACATATTTAAAATCATTTAAAAATATTTTTCATATTATTATTATTATTATTATTAATCATCATCATCATAAAAAATTTGGTTTTGTTTTTGTGAAGCGCCTCATGATTTTTATCTTGAGAGGCGCTGTATACAATATTGTGTTCTTTCTGTCTTTCTATAAAACTTAGGATGGGTCCAGATTCACTCCTCAGTCAGTACATTTCACTATCTGACCCTGTTCTAGGATATAAACTAGATAATCTTTCATAATTTATATTTCCCCTAAGTCCCTAGCGTCTACAGGAAAATGAATCATTTACGTGAGCCTTTAGCGTTGACCACAAGAGGAACCTGTACATGAACGAAAATGTGCCTCAGTTATCTGCATTCACTTCTGGGTGACACACTCAGCTTAGCACACCAACCTAGCTTGAATGCTAAATTTACTTGCACTGAATTAATGCCGGTATGTAAATTTGAAAGATGTGTTGGAAGAAGGCAGAGGGGAATAAAAAGGATTCATCTTTTGTGTATTGGTGCTAAGGATTAGCATAGCGTTCAAACATGCGCTACATTGGACTGTTGTTTTAGCCTTTTGTAGCGTTAGCAAAGATCGCAGGGGTGATCCCCTGCTGATTTCACAAGTCATCACACCCCTTAAACCTTTACACATTTTGACAGAATCAAAATAGACAATGCTTAAGATTGTGGTTGTAAGGCAGACCTGGGCATTTTACGGCCCGCGGGCCACATCCGGCCCTTTGGTTGACTTTGACCGGCCCGCGTAAGGTTAATTGGAAATTACAAAATAAATGTATTTTCTCATTTTACCTCATGCATGGGCTAAGGCTGCATTGCTTTTATTTTGAAGTTGTTTTTTACGTGCACAATGACACAATACGTATAGCAACAAGTGCCCGCGGTTGACATGGTGATTGTAGCCTGAGAAATGTCCGCTCATGCAAAAAAAAAAAAAGAAAGATGCCGAATGCAGGATTTTCAACAAAAATTGGACTGCTAAGTATTTTTTTTTACTGAATTCGGAGGTAAAGCCGTGTGTTTGGTTTGCGGGGAGGAGATTGCCGTGTTTAAGGACTACAATTTGAGTCGGCATTACGACAAGAAACACTCGGAAAAATACAAGAACTTGTCTGATGCTGAGAGGGCACGGACATCCGAAGCTTTGCTAGCAAAGTTGCAAAAGCAGCAAGGCTTTTTTACTAAGCTTCACACATCCAGGGATGCAGCAACCAGGACCAGCTTTGTGATATCCCACAAAATAGCTAAAAACAGCGAACCGTGACCAGGAGGATCGAGGACATTGCGGGGAACCTGGAGCTTCAGCTGCAACGTGAAGTGGCAAGTTTTGACTTTTTCTCATTAGACAGGAGCTGTGATGTCCGGGACACAGCCCAGCTGCTCGTATTTGTCCGGGGATAACGGACTTCAAGCTCACAGAGGAGCGGGCAGCAATGCGGTCGATGAAAGGGACAACGACAGGGAGTGATCTTTTTACAGAGGTAAATGCGTGCATGGACACTCTGGGATTGAAATGGGAGAGACTGTCAGGTGTCACAACAGACGGTTGTCCAAATCTTAAGCCGGGCATACACTGTGCGACTTTTTCACTTTTTTGAGCCGATTTTCCAGTCGTGCGAGAAGCCATGACATCGGGGCGAGTTTTGCGCCGAGCGGTCGTGTAGTGTACAGGGGGTTACGAGAGGCGATTAACACCACGTGACCAGCCGCCGATCAGCAGTCGTGAGGTCGCACTCTGGTGTGTTTAATATTTCGCTCGTCCCTCGTGAGGGTATCGCACTGTTGAAGCGGCGCTGCGAGCAGCTGCGACCCAAAAAGTATCAGAATCACTCACGGCGCATGCGCGCGCAATCCTGCATCAACGCTTGTCACTCGCTATTTCCCTAATAACACACGCCGTTCGTTTTTGTTTCTACACGTTTTTTTTACTCACAAAGATTGTCAAGAAAGTGTGTTTGTCGTGTTCATGTCAAATTAAACTGATCACAAAACACAGATTTACTTTCTTTATTTCGTTTTCCTCATCCAACCCCCATAAATCCCTGTGTGTCCTCCAGCAGCACTCCCGAAGGACAACAGGCAAAACAAGACAAAAAAGTCTAACGTGTTGAGTAAAAACTGCTATTTTTAGCACATTTTTAGGGCCGACGTGTTGCTACCAGACGTACAGTGTGAGCAGTCAGGTCGCATGCGAGAAGTGGGTCGTACAGTGTGAGCACATGACTCGTGAGATCTGCTCTGCGGGGAAGTCGTACAGTTTGAGCTGAAGCTGAGTGCTGCGAGTGAAAAAGTCGCACTGTGTACGTCCGGCTTTACAGGGAAAAATGTCGGACTTTTGAAACGCATGCAAGATAAAGTGACAGAAATCGATGCAGATCAAAAATAGGTGTTTTTGCATTGTATTATACACCAACATGTGTTGTGCAAGTCAGTGCTAAAAATCAACCATGTTACTGATGTTGTTACTAAAATAATAAACTTCATCAGGGCGCAGGCGATGAATCACAGACAGTTTGTGGCTCTTGTGGAGGACTCCACACAGCTGTCAGATGGCTCAGCCTGGGGAAAGTGCTGAAGAGGGTTTGGGACTCGAAAGCAGAGATTCAGGATCTCTGCTGGATTTCTACTCTTCTCTTAAGGAGGACTTTCCAAACCTGAAGAGACATGCTCAGAAGATGTTGGTTCTCTTCAGCTCTACCTACATTTGTGAACAAACATTTTCAATGATGAAGTTTACAAAATCCAGGTAAAGATCCTCTCTCACTGATGATCATTTGTCAGCTGTGCTTCGCTTCTCCACCTCAGACATCCAACCTGACTTTGATGCACTCGTTAAAGCCCAGCAGAGACTAGATTTCTCTCACTGAATAAGAAAAAAATTGCTTAAAAACACAAAATAAGGTGTTTGGACCACAAATGTAGGCAACTAGCAGTGAACTGGGACACTTTTTTTAAACGTCTTTCTCAAGATCACAGTTCAGTGATTTTATTTTACAGACAATACTGTGTGTCTGTAGAATGCTAAGAACCTCTTTCCAACAATATTTGAAACTCAGAATGTGTTTTGGAGTGAATGTGACTGAAACTGTTAACTAATATAAGTCACAAATGTTTAACAAAAACCAAATGTGCACACTTTGTTTACCATTGCCTTGGGAAATTTGAATAAATCACATTTTTGTAAGACAACCTCACTTTTTCCTTTTTGCTCATTTATAACATATAGTCTACTCTTACCAGCTTGAAGAAACAATGGTATTTACTGCTTTTTATAAAGAAATACCATTAATATTATGCATAATTGACTTCAGCCTTTTGGCCTGCGGCCCTCCACAATATTTTCTATTTCTCATGTGGCCCCATGGAAAAAATAATTGCCCACCCCTGTTGTAAGGTGTCAAAATGTTCAAAAGGGGTATGGCACTAGGCCTACTAATAAAACACTTAACCCTAAACTATACTGCCCGTCCAAAAAAATCACCACCTGGATTTCACTAAATAAATAGATATGAGCCTCCAATTGGACAATTACTGCATGATTATCTTTCAGGTCCCGATGCTCCCGACAGGAAAAAGGGGTTGGCCAGGGAAACCCAGGATACTGGAGCTCCTCAGAGGGTTGATGGAACCCAGAGAAATCAAAGCAGGGTCCACAGGACAGGGCAACAAGCTGGAGCCTCTTGGTAGGCGGCACAGCTGGTGCCAGAACAGGGGGAGCTAACTGGAAACTCCGGAGATGGCTGGATCTCAGAAACAGCTGTAGCTGAGTGTGGAGAGCAGGGATCAGCGGAATGAACTCAATGGAGACCTTAGGGGCCAACGTCAGCTCAGTGAAGTGTGAGCAGCAGAGGAGCAGGTAAAAGTGTCCGACGACCCGGGAACAGCTAGGGTGCATCGGTGCCACCTGTCTGCAAAATCTCCTTGGTCCTACTGCTACCATGGAGAACATGGAGTTCCTCCTGAAGGCATGAAGAGCTCACCGCTGGGTCCGGTCATGTCAGATCCTTCTGTCATGAAGTGAAGTTGGGTGCAATCAGACCCAAATGCAGGTGAGCAGGAACAGGAGGCAAACTGGCAAGCAAAAGAACTGTTTGATATGAATGATGGTAGGTAGGAGGACATGAAGGGAAGACAAGGATCTGACAAAGACAAGCACAGATGGTTTAAATACATGAGGTTAATCAGAAATCAGGTAGGTAGGATAACAAGGGGCAGGTGAGTTCAGCAAACACTTAACGAGGGGAGACAGAACAACACGTTCGAAGGAGATGAAGCAGATCCTGACGCAATGAGTTAGTCTGTTTGAGAAGGGTCAAATCATTGGCATGCATCAATCAGAGAAAACATCTAAGGAGATTGTAGAAATGACAAAAACTGTCTTAAGAACTGTCCAAAGCATTATTAAAAACTGGTCAGATGAGTCCAGATGGACCCTTTTCCAGAGTGATGGTGCATCAGGGTAAGAAGAGAGGCAGATGAAATGATGCACCCATCATGGCTAGTGCCTACTGTACAAGTCTGTGGGGGCAGTGCTATGATCTGGGGTTGTTGCAGTTGATCAGGTCTAGGTTTAGCAACATGATGTGCTCCAAGAATGAGGTCAGCTGACTACCCGAATATACTGAATGACCAGGTAATTCCATCTTCCCTGACGGCACGGGCATATTCCAAGATGACAATGCCAGGATTCATCAGGCTCAAATAGTGAAAGAGTGGTTTAGGAAGCCCGAGACACAATTTTCACACATGGATTGGCCACCAGAGTCCAGACCTTAACCCCATTCAGAATCTTTGGGATGTGCTGTGAGAAGGCTTAGTGCAGCGGTCAGACTCTACCAGCATCAATGCAAAACCTTGGTGAAACATTAATGCAACACTGGATGGAAGTAAATCTGGTGACACTGCAGAAGCGTATTGAAACAAAGCTTCAGTGAATGTGTGTTGTAAACAAAGCTGAAGGTGAGCCAACAACATTTGTTTGTGTGACGTTGTTTTTGGAGGCAACATTTTTCGTTGGGCAGTGTAACACCATAAAATCACCCTACAGTAGAATCACCCTTTTCCCATGTATCACACATCCTTCCTCTTGTATGTTTCTTTGTCTACTTAAAAGCACTCATGGGGAAGATTTCATATCTGAATATACAGTTTTGTGGTAAAACAAAGTTGGAAGTTGGTAAAGAAACTGACACATTTGACTCCACCCCTCTTCCTTTTCCTGTTTAGAGAGCTGCTCTGAAACATCTATTTTCTTTTAACACAATTCTGCATGCACTCAGGATGTTTCCCATACAAACGAGCTCCACTGGGCTGACACGCTCCGAGTTTCTGCACATGCAAGGAAGGAAAGGCGGATGATAAAATTATTTGTTCTTCTCTGCACTACTCTGAATTCAGCAGGGTTGATTATTGTGCTTAAGTTTTGGTTTCTGTAGAATATTTGTCCACCGGTGGGGCTTGCAGCCAAGTGCAACAGGCCTTTCCTCATGCTTACAATGCTGAACTGCAGAGACTAATCAAACAATCTCCACACAAAGTCACATTTTACTTGACAAATTTGAAAATAAAAAAGTCAACTTCTGGAGAAACAGCTCATATAATGTCTACCCCTTTGCACATGCACATGCTTATCCGATGATGCAGACACAGTACAGCAAAATGCAGAAAGGTCAAAGAGCCTCTGAGGTATGGCCAACACCTCATTGGAAACAACCCCCCTTCCTTCTCTGCAACTACACAACACACACATCAGTGACAGGGAAGCCCCACGTTTCTCATCCGAGGCTGTGGCTTCCTGCTCAACAGCACAATGGCTTCTTCCCCTGATTGTCACTGCCATTATTCCGTTAGTGGATGTGCTCGCCATTTTTCCACCCTTATCTCCGGCAGACATCTTCCCCTCGCCCTGGACGTTCACCTTCCTCCCCAGTGAAACAATCACATGTGAGAGGCTGGTCACATGTCAGCTTTCTATTCGGTGACCCCATCACGTGTGCATTACTCAAAGATGGCTTTTAACACTCTCAAGTGTCCACCTAAGTCCTTCAGCATACCATCAAATGTATTTCCTTCACATTTTTTCCATCTGTTTATCAGTGTTCTTATGGATATTCAAAATACAGCTAACTGAACATAGTCTGACCATGTGTTGAAATGGAAAACCAAGCCAAAAAGGCACACGCAGGAACAACATCCATCACAATCATCCACTTAGAGAGGAGGCGGGAGGTTAATTGTTACAGCAGACGTCTACGCTGGGCTTTCAGGTAGAAAACTGCAGCCAAAAATGTCTTCCACGGTCACAAACCAAATTTCCACATGCCACACAGCCTCTGCCAGAATCGCCCCCGTAATTCCACCAAGCTCACACACATCTTGAAATATACTCTTAAACACATGAGAATCAAAGCCGCTCAAAAGGACGTTAATAAAACATCCTGTTAACTGTGCTGCCTTCCTTCCTTCGCCAACAGACACTGATAAACAAGACTTTTGATGCTTGGGTGATGTGTGTGTGAAACAGGGGTGTTGGTTACGCACATCCATAAAATTCCGTTTTTGCTTTTAGGAAACTGAGAGGTCAGTTTTCCACCGGACTTTGACAGCTCCATGTAGAAACACAGCAGGGAGAAGGTGTAACAGGAACGGTTTCTCCCCCGGAGCCGAAGAGGGTTACGGAAATCAGTTTTTACAAGAGGTGATACAATAACAGCCAACACTTTCAAAACAAACAAACATGGCACTGCAGTCCAGTGGAAGGAAAGAAACTAAGTGTGTAAAGAATGGAAAAACTGAAATTCTGTGCAGATTAATTTATATTCATGCTTTTTCTCCAGAACTTGCCAAGACTGATAAGATGTACACCAAATTATATATATATATATATATATATATATATATATATATATATATATATATATATATATATATAAAGCATCCATTGATGCATAAGCTGAAGGTAATAGGCACGTTTTCCCTGCAACCACAGCATTTCATCTCTTCACACCATTTCAGACACGAATCGACTGAGTGCTTCTAGGACACGTTCAAGACGAGCCTCTCCATGCTGGGTAGAAACAAACCCTTTGGCTATAACCGTGGCTGCTAGTTGCGATGTGCGATGGACGTTACGCCATGAATACGCAACTGGTGGAGAGCTGGGTGAGTTTGAGTGTTTTCAGCCTCTGAATCAAGAGGAATTGATAAAAAAAGAACAAGATGCTTGAACAGTCTAATTACTCAGTCTTCCTAATGGTATAAACTTCCATCCATCCATCCAAACCAGAAAAACATAGTCCCTCCAGTGTGTTCTGGGTCTTCCTTTAGGGTTTCTCCCAGTTGGATGTGCTCAGAAAACCTCACCAGAAAGGTATCCTAACCAGATGCCCGAGCCATCTGAACTGGTTCCTCTTGTGGAGGAGCAGCAGATCTACTCTGAGCCCCTCCCTGAGGGGAGGAAATGAATTTTGGTTACTCATATCTGCAGTCTCATTCTTTCAATCACTGCCCAAAGCTTTTGACCATGGATGAAGGTTGGAACTTAGATCGACCGGTAAATTGAGAGCTTCGCCTTTCAATGAAAGACCAACGCTGACCAAGCTCTGGCTCCACTCAAACAGTCACCTAACAGCATGTATCAAGGGGCTTGGTACTTCATACTCCAGGAGTACCCCCCACAGGGCCCCTTGAGGGATGCAGCCTACAAAACACATGTAGATTGGTTGGACGAACTACCCCGTACCCTCCGGGAGCCCCCTAAGGGTATAGAATTGGTCCTGCGTTCCATGGCTAGGATGAAAACCACATTTCTCCTCAATCTGGTGGACCCTCTTCTCTAAACCCCCTGAATAGACTTTATCAGAGAGGCTAAAGAGCCTGACCCCCTGTAATTGGAACACAACCTGCTGTCCTGCTGCCCTGTTTTAAAATGGGGGGTATAAACTTTGCTTCACCTCTTAAGGGTTGCAGTTAGAAATGATTACAACCAGGATGTACTTTCCTTGCCTAGCTCACCCAATTCCTCATCACAGAGTTTCAACCTTTGACACTGTGAGTCACATCAAACAGAAAATTGTAAAAAAAAATAACTGTGAGGATCACAACATAAAATGAAACTACGTTTCTCATGCACAGCTCCCAAACAATCAAAGTAAACCCAAAAGGAAACCACAACAGAGACGGATGGTGGAAACTGGTTGCAGAATGGTTTAGTTCAAAGTCATGAAGCACTGCCGTGAGTAGGATTTGAGTCTGATATTTAAACACGAACAGGTTTTCTAAACGAGTCACAGATGTCAGATAGAAATAATAAAGGGTGACATGTTTCTCTAAGCTTGGCTGTTTTGGGACATAAAACGCTCTCAAACGGGAACAGCTACTGAAGCTACTGAAGTGTTCTCGCTCTTTCAACACCTACTGAATGAGCGGCTGAATATTCATGATGCTAAGAATCTTATTTTAACTTTTTCTTGTATAATCAGAGTGACATGTTTCCTTATTGATAAACACCACATGAGTTGTGCCAAACCAAATTTAGCCTGCAGCCTTGGAGAGAAGCACACAATAAACAGGGGAGCTGAGCTGTGTCACACGCTTTTAATCAACCTCTTACTAAATTTGATAAGCGCATAGGACAACGGAGCCTTTTCATCAAACATGAAAAATTAACTTCATTTCAGAGCCTTAGGCATGATATGAAATTACTCGGAGAAACACCAAACATCTGATATAAGCAGCATAAAAAAGGTCAGTCATTCACATGTAAACAACCAAAATAGTGTGATGTTTACAGCAAAGAAACATCCAAGTGAAGGTATCTATCACAATCTTTTGTTGCAGCTTAGAATACAAAGTTGCTAAAATTTTCTAAAGAAAGATTAGAAAGGTTTAAAGATATTGTTCTTGCTATTTGGATTTTTTTTTAACTTTCAAACGTTTTTGTTTTTGCAAAAACAATTAAACAAAATAGATGATTTTTTATGAAATGGTCTCCAGACCACAAGAATGGACTGAATCGAGTATTTAACACAATTCCCCTCCACTTTGCTTACACTACAGCAAAATGCCTGCAATCATAACAAAAACCTTTCAAAATCATCATTTTTCATTTCACTCAATCCATTTATTTTCATGCACTGACGAGATGTTAGCTTATAAATATTCACTGGTTACACATATGTGAACACTTCAAACATAGGGCTGGTCTACATAGAATAATAGTATATCGATAACTTTTTTTATATCGATCGATATCGATAATTATTGAAAAAATTTAAACAATTGTTGAAAATTTATTTTACATGCAGGCCTGGCCATTTTAATTTTGGTAGTTTCATTTTTTCTCTGCCTCTTTTCATTGCAACATCTTGCTGCCTCATGCTGTGTTTTGGTTTGAGAGGGGAGGGCCTGATGACATAGCGTTCCCAAGTCTGTGGTTTTGATCGGTTAGGAGTAAGTATTGAGTCTAGTATGCTGCTATCTGATAGGTTGTAAAGAAAAAGGTTATAATGAAAAAAGGAAACTTTTTTTAATCGAGGTTTTATCGACCCATTTTTTTTCTATCGCACCACGTGTTTATCGCTAGATATATTGAACTATTGAATTATCGTCCAGCCTTATTCAAACACCTAACTTGATAAAAATTCTGCATCATGGACATAACTCAGTTGATACATTTTCAAATTTTGAATGACTTCATGTCTTTCTAGCCTGGCAAGCCATCCTATATGTAAATGTATAGTCCTGACCCATTGAAATAAATCAGTCGTGGGGCAGAATCTTTGGTTGTCTTTCAAACTGTCTCCACACACAATTGGACAGCACTAGGACCAATCAGACCAACAGTGTGGTGCAGTCCACCGTACACTGTCAAAGAAGAAGTAAAGACATCATTTTCCAAAATAAAGTACTTAAGCACCTCTATCTGCTCATGTCTCAAAAAAGCCCAAAGTTGATGCCAAAGCCCTTTCAAACAAGCACCGTTCCTGAATGAATGCCATCTTTGTAGTTTTTCTCCACCGTAGCTACAAACTTTGAGTGCTGTGATTGGCAAGACACAAAAATATTCATGCGAATGGTAGAGCTGTTGAGGCTAAGTAAGTGTGGCTAGGCCGACCTGCAGTGCAAAATCTTTTTGCTACTTCTAAAGTTTGTCTAGACTTCTAGACTAATGTCTTCCTAATACAGAACAGCACACCCACCTGTGTGTCCTAGAAAGGTGTCTTCTTTTTATTTTTGTTGCACAATCAGACCAGGTTGTGCTAATAATACAAGTTCTCTCCTAAGTGGGTGCTGCTAAACTAAAAATAAGTTTATGCTTTTTTTTTGTCAGAGAATACAATAGAGGTGGGAAAAATTATTGATTCTAAGATGCATCGCGATTCAGCCATGCATGATTCCGCATCGATGCAGCAACGTGACATAATGAGATTCTCTCCCTATGTCTATGTCGGGGGTCAGCAACCCGCGGCTCTGGAGCCGCATGCGGCTCTTCCATCCATCTGATGCGGCTCTCTGTGCTTGTAAAATAATGAATGGATATTTAAATAAAATGCTTTATATTTTACTGCATTAATTTTACATCTGTATGCCAATTCTAAATGTAAAGATTGTCTGCGTAAACCTGAACAGTTCCAACCTGGTCTTACTGTGAGACCGGGTTGACGCGTCACGCTTGTGCATAATCATATCTGTGCTTTCTGAGCTGATGAGGATGTGAGATTCTGGGCTTCTCCTCAGACGGCTCCTGGATGTGTCGCCACATTGGAGACAGGAACAAGCGCTATTCAGCCAAAGTTTCATAATCAGGGAACATTTTCTAAGTGACAAGTCTCGCTTCAGTCGGAGGAATCTTCCTGCATGCGCTCTGGTTCTACGACGTGCTCCAAGCCCCTCTCCATGTCTTCAGCTCGCTGTGCGCCGTACGTATGCACTGACAGCGATCTGCGCTGAGCTCAGTGTCCAGCTCAGATGGGAATCATTTCTTGAGTGATTTAGCTACATCTGTGCGAAACGAATAAAGTGTCAGTTCGTCTGATTGCGTCGGGGTAATTATTTCTATTCTTTCTCTGTCAAAATAAATAGTCAAATTCGGGAACTATCCGGTCAACACAACACAAGCCTTGCTTTTAACTGTTCTGTTTTCTTGTGAAAATTGTTGCAAAGAAATAAACTTAAACTTGATTAACACCAGAGCCAGGCGCACTGCACCGTTATCTCCGTCACTGTACATGAGGGAAAAACAAAATGATAGGATCCTTTTCTGACCTTCCCCACCTACAAAGTTTAATTACAACAATCAAACGTGACAGAGCATGGATTTGTATTCTGAACAGTCTAAACATGTTTTAAAAAGAAACGTATGACAAAAGTGGCGCCTGCTCAGTAAAACCACCAACAGGGTGAAAAATATCAAAATATTGTAGGCAGAGACGGGCTACAACTTCTGGATCCACTTTATATAAATCGTTTTATTGATTATCGTCTTATGAAAGATAGCTTTGACTCCCAGTGTTTTGTTTACTGTGGGAAACGGGTAATAATGGCTCTTTGATGGGAACAGGTTGCCGACTCCTGGTCTATGTCTATGCAGGACAATAAAGTTTTGGGGTTTTATAATTACTTCTGGGGGCAGAGTTGCAATGACATGCGCACTGCGTTGCCCTAGTGCCAATTTGGAACAGAAAAGGCGGACAGGGATACAGGGCCAACATTACCAGTAATCAAAGATATACCCGTTACATTTAAATCGGATGTCTGGGCTAATTTCGGTTTTGGGATCCTGGATGTGAAAGAATCACTTAACACAGCATTTGTTTACTATTTTTAAGTTCAGTAATATTCTATCTTAAAGCTGCTCTACCGAAAACATTATTTCTTATATTATTTAAGTAATTATAGGCAGCACACTTAAAAAATTATTGCTCACTATAGTGAATAGATGAATTTTGTTTTTCAGGGGTTTCGAAATCAAAAAGAAATTGAAAACTATTCTACTGCTTTTATTAAGTAATGAAAATTTTTGTGTGAAGAATCGTGATGCATTTCAGACTCAAATCGAATCGTTTGGCAGATAATCGGAATCGAATCGAATCGTGAGGCAGGTAGAGATGCACACCACTAGAATACAAGGTAAAATAATGTAGTAATTAACGTCTTCTATCCTTTAGTGACAAGGCACAATAAAAGCAGCACACTGTGTTGATTGAAGTAGAGCATAATGTATTGCAAACTGAACAAATCATTCATTCAGTTAGTCTCATTTGAAATGCACATCTCCTCTTCAGAGGAGAATTGGCCAGAAAAACGGCAACAAGCCTGTTTACCAGAGGAAGTACAGGTGTATTAACGAGGGTTGCATCACAGTTGTGCATGCTGGTTGTTCTGTCAAATGACAATGAGCAATTTACCTAAGGTCCAATCCCAATTATTGCACAGAGCACTGCAGTCTTCTGTGAAGAGCACTTGGAGGAAGTGTGCAAGGCTTCGAGTGTGTGGTACACAAGTGTGCAAAGAATTGCTAAATTGAGACAGGGAGCATTGCATCAATGACCGCAACGCATGCCAGGAGGCTGGTCTCTGTGCTACTTTTTTTGAAAACCTTTATAAACAACTTTCAAATAACCAATTATTTGAAAAAAAAACTTTACATTCATTACTGCTTTGTCTAAATCTGTCAGAGCATCAATTAAACGTCCTATAAAATAAACTACTTAGTATAAAATAGACATTTTCTGAAAAGGCACTTGAGCCTTTTCTCCTGCAGCAATGGATTGTGGGTAATACCCTTCACCTAGGTCCGCAGTGATGCAGACTTGGGTGAAGTGCGGATCAAGGGTGCAAAAGGGGCGTGATCAACTTCCGCACTTGAAATTTGGGACACCCTTCGCACTCGCATCCCTGGCCAGAATCGTGCAATTGAAGGGTGCAACAAGTGTGGAAGGCATTGGGATTGGGTCTAAATGGAATGCAGCCCTCATTAATTCCCCTGTGTATACCCTGCCTGTTGGTTTAGCCCCCTATAGGTCATTTTGCTGATCACTCTCACTTGAGTTAAACTCTGTTAAATGTTAGCATCAATGTCAGCTTAAACTCTTCTTCTCTTGCTCTTAGTAATTAGTTTATTTATTACTTTTCAGCATGTCTGAATGTTAAAACACACCCCAAAAGAGACAGAGAGTTTCTCTTTTTCTTTTTAAAAGGAAGCAAACCATGTCAAATGTAACAGGAAGAGGTCGCGACCGCACTGGTCAGTGCCCAGGTCAAGGGGTCAGACACAACAGCCACAACTCTAGAGTCCCATTTCGGTTCTGTTTTATTTTGCAAAAGTATAAAAAGAATAAAAAAGGAAACCACAAATGAACCAGTTTCAGCAGAAAAATCTGCAGCATGACTAAGTTGACCAAAAACTGTTATGACTATTTTTTCTTTCCTTTTTAAACACACGCATAACCAAAACCCCTCCCACAGAGGGAGGAACAACACACACCCCTTCAAGCACTCTGAAGGCTGCATGTGACAGGGCAGTCCCAACCAGGATACATTTTTCTGCATTATTAAAAAAACTACATTTGAAAACATTCTAATTAAAGTAATAATGATAAAAATAGAAAACTTACTGCGTCAACTCCGGGGTAGAGAATGGTGAGAGAGAGGCACAGAAGCAGCAGCCTGTAGATGTAAAATCATAAATATCCAAAAATAATAAGTTTTTCGTGTCTCTGAGCTTTCAAACGTGTTGATGAAGCTCTTACCTCTGATTTCTCTGTCCTCTGCTGCGCTGCGTCTGCATGGTCTCACTCCAAACGCTCCGTAAACTCAAGTTCCGTTTCTTCACGTTACAGCATGGCTTCCCAACCTGAAGCAGACCGAAATCACACACCATGCACAAACACAATGTTTTACCTTAACATTACAAACGTTTTATCAACTTTTTGAGCCAGATGGGCAAAAACGCACAACTCACACTCTCTTATAATCACGCCCGCTGCGGTGATGATGCTCTGATTCCAAGGGCGGAAAAAAAGTTTCTCAACTGTCACCTGTTGCGCCAAAAACTGCGTTTTAATTTCCAGCAAAAGCACCAAAAGTGCACCGAGCAGACCCCTCTGCTTAGCGAGAACAGTTAAAGTGTTTGTATGAAAGGGTTTCTTCTGGGTGAGGGTGGTCGTTCTGGGGAGGGAGAGATGGGTGGGGGGTGTGGTGCAGCAGAAACAAGACCGACTTGATCAGAACCTCACATCGTCTCGGACAAAGATGCAGCCAAGCCCGGTGCTCTAAGCGTTTATTCATCGGAGGGCAGAAGGACGCGGAGACAGGTTTAAGTTCCGCGGTTTGGTTTGACGCACTCTCCAGAGCGCACCGCCACCATGCCGTTTACGCGCGGCGCGCTGTTGCTGCTGCTGGCGGCTCTCTCCTCCAACTTAGACCTGACAGGGGCTGAGGTAAGAGCATGGACTCACTCCACAGTTAGCTTCTACACACGTGCACCAGCTGTTTGATTATGAACTTTAATCAGAGCAAATATAAAATACAAAACATAACAGAATAATCAGGCGCGTGCGCAGTTTTTACTCCAATCTGAGTCCACTTGTGTATTGTTTCACCATCTCTGAGATGTTCATCATGCTTCATTTCTGCACTTTTAATAATTTATTCTGATGTTTCACGTTTATGCCGCAATCAGTGCTGTAAAACTCTGAGTTCAGCCTCCACTTCTGCTGGAGAGAAGCAGAGAAAAGGAGGAGGGGAGAGGGTGGGGCACGCGCCTACAGTAGGCTAAAGTATTTTTTTTCTTTCATGAGTCATAAGATCATACAAATATGCTTCAGTCATGACATTGTGCTTAATACTGTTTTAATTATAGTCTGGTTTAAGTGCAAACTGAAACCATATTTATCCAAATCTGTGTTATTAAGTTTGAATAAAACTTTTAATTCTCTTAAAGGTTAAAGTTAGACGCTTTTAAAGGTTCGAGGCGTTGCTGACTTAGACTTATTTAATTTATCATTTCTCAGAAGTTTGTGCTAATCTGACCTTCTAACCCAGATTACCAACCCAGAGTCCCATCAGTGATGTCATTTTCCACAAAATTATCAGCGCTGAATTCACTCCAGTTTTCCTGGCATGAACAATTGTGTAAAAATGATTAAACAAACAATCTCATGTTCATGTGAATGAAAATATTTTTTCCTTGCAAGGAAGATAAAATCTTCACATTTAAGTCCATAAAGCTAACATTTTATTGCATTGTAACAATATCATGGACGTAATTTGGGGGGGGGGGGGGGGGGCAGGGGGTACATGTCCCCCCCCACTTTTTCCAAAGTCATGTTTTGACCCCTGCACTTTTTACCATCCACAAACAATATTACACTATATTAAATTGACACTGGTTGAGCTCGAGGATCAAGCGGAAAACAGCAGTTTGTGTTGAAGCCTGTTTCCCATTAGAACATACTGTAAAGATACCCCCCCCCCCCCCCCCCCCGTGTCCCTCCCACTTCTTAAGTGAAAATTACGTCCTTGAACAATATTATACTGCAGATTTTACATCTCAAACTGCAAGGGTGTCTGATTGTTGCCCTGTTTTTAGTTAAAGATTATGTTCCTTTAGAGCTAAAATATAAAACGTTATTGCTTCTAATTCCTTCAGCTAGTTTAACTTTGTGTTGCTTAACTTAAAAGCACAAATTGAGCATCAACAAAAAGTTGGATTAACTTTTCATAGAGTCAGTCACAGGCAGCCAGAACCAGGTGAGTCAGAAAGGACAGTTAGTGTGAGACAACTTTGGGGGTGTTCCAAGTCCAAACACTTTGTGACGAAACAGCAACAATAAAATTTGCACATTTGTTTACATTAGTTTCCCCACATGACTCGGCTATCCAGGAAAGTTCTTGCATAAATGACACAGCATACCAGATTAGTAATTCCAGCAAAAA
Organism: Nothobranchius furzeri; assembly: GCF_043380555.1. NCBI lineage: Eukaryota > Metazoa > Chordata > Actinopteri > Cyprinodontiformes > Nothobranchiidae > Nothobranchius > Nothobranchius furzeri. The sequence goes on along the minus strand of NC_091754.1, from coordinate 25,217,964 downwards.
TCTGATTATTTTTTCATAATTTGGTGTTTGGATTTTGATTGGTTGCAATAGGCTGTAGTTTTGTGCTTGCTTGTTTCATTTGGTTTTATTTTGGGATTATTTTTGTAAACTTGGATTCCTGAAGTTAAAGAACACTCAGCTCTTACCTTTAAAAGGGAAAAGCTTGCTTTTTTTTGAGGGGTAATAACTGCAATAGAAGTATTATCAACATATATCTGTGTTTGTTTTAAGAACATAGAGGTAAACAAATAATGGTCAGGATGTGATTTTAACTTCTGAGTGAGTAGATGATCAACTTCACCCAGTTGTCACATGAATTATTTGTTTTACTTTAACATCTTACATTTAGAAAAAAAAAACTGAACAACTATTTTCAGAGCACAGGACAGCTTCAATATTTAAAACAATGTTTTTTTAACCAATATTGTTTCGATGCAACCAGAATAACAAGTTTTTCTCATTTAAATGAGTTCTTATGACAAGAAACATGACATAATCAACATTTTGATATTGATAAACATTAAAGGTGAGATTCACTCGTTTAATCAGTACATTTTCAGTGGTCTCTGGTAGGAATATGCCTTGCAAGCTGTACTCAGGGCAAAAAAAAGCCCAGAATTGCTTGGATTAGCACGGATAAGTCTGCTGCTGCAGAGAGTGGCTGCACACAGCAGGATATGGAATCTTGTTTCCTGATATTTGGACATCTTGCCTTGGATTGGGTAACTCTACCGCTAACTTGCAACATGAATGTTTTAGCTCCACAAATAACACAAGCCTGGAGGGGTTTTCTGTGTGGAGGTGTTGCTAATGCTAACGGCTAACTAGTAGATGTTGTCTGCTGTTTCCTGGGTGCTAGAACAACAGCCTTCCTCGTTGTGAGCCAAGATGGGTGAGTCCATGAATGCGAACTGACAGTGTGACGTAGATCTGGCAGGATTTAGAGTTTCACCGTCTATTTTCTATCAGAAACTAATGCAGGAGCTAGCTGTAGGAGACTATTTTCATGTTCAGCCTGCATGAAAAACTCAGAATGACCAATTATAATCAGAAGTAAATTAAAATTTTGTCATTAAAAATGGGTTTTTGGTGAATCACCTTATTTAGGAAAGATTAAAGGAAAACAACAGAAGTGGAACAAATGCATCTTTTTCAGTAATGTTATTTAAAAAATGTGATAACATCCATCTCACTGAGTGGAATCGGTGTGGTGAGTTTGATCAGGTGTAAAGACGTGGAGGAGCCCACGACAGATTGCTGATGTTTCAGAGTTAACTATGTTCTTTAACTCATGATGAATGGGAGCTTCAATCTGCCACTAAAACTCCATTTCACACGATAAAATCTTGACTTTTTTTTTCCCCACAAATGTCCACCAATAAAATATATACATCCATGATCTTCATGTTCGGCACAGCATCCTCTGATGCTGCATCCAGGTCTTGTAGTTTCTAATACGTGATGCAATGTATTTAAATCAGCTTAAGAGGAAGTCAGTTGTTGACTCTAATAACCCACTAAGTTCAAAAAGCAGAAACGCTAGCTCTTATTTATCGTTAATTCCATTTAACAGACAGGGAACGTCTGGACAGAGGTTGGGGTGGTGAATATTTGGCTGAACATCTTGTCACTGATCGGATGACACCAGTGAAATCGGAGTGTTTCAGCATTTTGGATTTACTGTTGGGAGCTGAATGTGGACATGGGAGGTTCACAGCAGGAGGTTCTGCTCCGCTGATCTTTTATTCAGGACAACGACGGCAGTTTTACAGACTTACATGTGATCACAGGTTTATGGTTAATTCAACAAGGCATTTAAAACTCTTGTGAAGTCAACAAGGGGCTTCAGTGAGGTCATTGTGCATTTCCACGTGTGCAGGATGTGACTCTGGTTGGGAATCGGAACTTCCTCTTTCACAATCAGGGAATGCTCTTGGCTAAAGTATTCAGGGTCAAGCACAGATGCATGTGAGCACTCATAAATGTGATAACCCCAAACCCAGAGCGGGGTCGACTTAACAAAAGATGAAGATGGAAGATTTTCTAGCTTTTTCTCATTATCAACAAGCTGATGTTCAGCTCTGCGCCGACCTTTTCCTCCACGGTTTGATTCTGATCAAATGTCCCAAATTTTTATCCACCAAATTGAGTTTATCTCCCTTGGCAGTCATTTCATCTGGTCAGAATGTACAATGGGTCATTTCTGGAGGAGGAAGTGAGATTTCATGAGTGGGATGTCACCTTGTTCAGAGATGGGAAAAGCGACCATGGCCGTGCTGCTCCGTCCGTACACCGAGCTTAGTAACGGCGTTCCGAGCTAAAATATCAAGGCAGCGGGCGGCGTGTGTTAAAACAGAGTAAATCTGTTGGTGTGAGCGTTGACAAGTGTGGTTGCAGTTTTTCACTGAACCTGATCCTTTTAGACCCCCCCCCCCCCCCCCACACACACACACACACAGTCAAAGACAACAGCTGAATCTGTCACTGACCACCAACAGAGCAGGCCCAACCTGCCTGTTGTAAAAATGCCTACATTTGGAAGCATCCTGCTTTTATTTTAACAGGCGTCTCGGCGTAGCTAAGATAATTCTCCCCTGACCTTGTTACTCAAGTACTGTGGCAGGTATGACCCATTTTTAGCCTGTGTGTGTGTGTGTCCCACAGGCCGGTCACAGACAGGATTAAATAAGTTGGTTAAACACTGTAAAGCCCTTATTTCACTGGAAGGAAGCATTTCATTCCACTTTGTCTCAACTGCTGCTTTCCGTTTTACTCATAAAACACCTGTCCTGTCCCGTGTTCATATTTTCCACACTTAAGACCAGTGTAGTCATGCAGGGGGCTGGTTACTTTCCCAGCGGTGCAATGCTGTGGTCAAAGTGCAGGTTTTAGCCACAACGCTGTGAAATCGGTGGGTTCTAAATGTCATCCGTGGTCTGGTTCTGGATGGAGATGGTGTAATGGAGATGTCCATCTGACAAGGAGGTGGGAAGTGGAGAGTGATGGTGGAGAAAAAGAGGAAGAGGGGGAGTGGAAGTGGAAAAAATGCGTGGGAGCCAGTGATGACTCCCTGTGACTAATCATTTTAGTCTCACTCTTTGGTTTTTTTTACCTGAACTTCCATCCTCTGCTGCCAAACTGTCTAATGGATGGGGAAGAAGACAGCGATGAAAGCATCTTTAGATTTACGCATATATTATGCCTTCTTGTGTTGGAGATGTCTTGGCTGATCTTCTTGCAGCTGTTGTTGGGTTTTTGTTTTTGGACAAGAAAGCTTCTGTCTTTGTGATGGACAATCAGGACATTTAAGAAGGACGCTCTTCTGTTTGGCAGCCTATCCATCATTTGTTGCAGATTTTTGTGCAGATAACTAGGAAAAAAAACTCAATTGCTGCATTTTTGACCTGAAAATCATCATTATAACATTAAAACAAATCAAAACTCATGCTTGATTGATTTAAGGTGGACTAACTATTGATTTTTACATTAATGTCAGAATTCAGAGCTAGTTTTTATTGCTATCATGTCCTTCTGACATTAGCTAATGGGACCTTAACTCCAAAATCTGCTGTATTTTAAAGATGCAGATAACTCCAGACCTCTACATTTTTCTCTCCAAAATCTTGCAGTGATGTCTCGGTTACTGTGGCTGATCCAGACAGAGATAAACATGCAAGCTCTCAGACCTTTAGCAAATTTGGGCAGCCTCATTAGACCACATAATAAGCTGCTGATGATGAGATTATTTCAGAATACACAAAAATAATTAGATTTTTAATGTTTATGTGTGCAAACATTTCCCCCTTTATTCTCTAAAATTCACAAGAGCGTCTCTTTCTTTTGCAAACCAACCTCTTTCATGAGTTGAAGAAGTCAACTTTTACATAACTGCTTGTTTAATTTTCGTGAGGCAGTTTGACTCAATAAAAAGCTGCATAAAAGTTAAAAACCCAAAGACTGTCTGAGCTGAATTGCTTGTTTTAGTGTTTAATGCACGCAGCAGAACGGCGTGTTCCTGATTATCAGCAGATCATCAAATCTAACTTCATAAACATCACAGATTAGGACACATGCTTTGGTTCTGACCCCAACACAAGCATAATAAACCTTGCACTCTCAGTAACTAGAAAAATAATTTGCTTTACTTTAACCCAGAAGTGTCAAGGTGTGGCTCGGGGGCCACTGGGGGGTCCTTGGAGTGATTCTGTGCGGCCTCTGGTTGCATTTTTTTTATAGAATTGCAGGATTTTGCCTTCTGTGTTAAAATTGTTGACAAAATATTTTTGGGCTTATTTTGAAACAAAGGGATTTTTGCGAATGAAAACTAAACAAAAATAAAAAATGTTCACGTCTATTAAAACTAAAAGGAGAAAATGTCCACAGCTGAGTGGAAAAGCATTAAATGTGACTATCTGAAAAAATCTTTGCTTGGTGAGTACACATCTGGGGTTTCCCCTGGTTTTGAAGGGATACTAGGCAGTTTTGACTTGCTTTTAGCTCTCCCTGGTCTGTTAGTGAAACCAAAGTGAAACTTTTCTCTTCGCTGTGCGTTCTTTTTAACACCTGAGTCTAACAGCTGAAATGTCTCCTCAGTCTTCATTTGTTATGACAGGAGCGGTTCTTCACAAAATCAAGCAAATCAGCTGTGTTCATAATCTAAAACATGCAGGAATCGCGTGATAGAAGCAGACTCCAGCGTCAGACATGTCAGCTCCACTTTACTAAAGGCCCTTACACACTAGCATCGGCTCCACACCGCCTGGACCAGGCTGGGAGTTTTCTCATTGGATTTTCCCGCATGCAACTGAACGTTTTTTCAGCCCTCTTCCTGAGGCGGTCTGCCTGGAGCTGAACAGGGTCGACACGCCCACTGCTGGCTGATTGGCTGCTCAAAATCACGTGTACTATTAGGGGGAGCCTCTAATTTGCAGGAAGAATCAGCAACTGCAGGTTTCTCGCATGCACGATTCATTATCATTCTGGATGCTGTGGAGTTAACGAGCCTCTGACTGAAGCCGTTTTTCTCTGTCTCTCACTGGTGTGAGGAGGCACACACACACACACACACACACACACACACACACACACACACACACACACACACACACACACACACACACACACACACACACACACACAGTGCTGCCATACACAGCAAAGCAGGATGCAAAATCAGCCCAAACCACGTGCTCGGAGATGTGCTCATGACATCACAGACTACAGACTGCCTATGTTCTCAATCACGTCCGCATTCCTAAGGCAATGTGGAATGAACGCGGCCAGGCTGGGGCGGGCGGAGAGCAGTGGGATGGAGCTGATGCAAGTGTGTAAGTATGTATAGCAGGGACCAGAGCGGCACTCTGAAGTTGCAAGTGCGATGTTCTGGTCACAGAGGACAGTGGGGTCTGAATGACTTTTCATTAGCCCTGTAAAGGGTCACTTAGCACATACTGGCTTAAGAATCTATCACAGTGGTAGCAGCAGGGGGTGGGGGTGGGGGTGGGGGGGGGATGGGGGGGTGCCGGAGCTGAACCGAACGCTCACAGCTGCAGATCTGATTAGTTTTTTAATTTTTGTGGTCGATATTATTAGCACTTTCTACAATAATTTAGTTTTCTAGCGTCCGTGTAAACTCAGATAAAGGTTTCCAGTAATACCCTGATTACTGCAATAGATGCACATGTAAACACACTAAGTGATGCCTTTACAGAGAGTCCATTCTTTTGCACAAAACTCCAAGAGGTTAAAGAATGGCTGCTGACTTTGTTTGGGGTGTGCACTTTCAGGTAGTTTAGATGACTTCTCTGTCTGTCATTTCAAAGAGAACAGTTGACACCATCTTTGCTTCAAGCTGAGAGCCAGACAGACTTTTGCTTTTAAGTCCCTACATGGCATGAAGATGTTATCCTCCTCTGGATCTGTGATGAAGATTTCAAGTTTTGGCTAAACATGAAACAGACTCACAAAAATGCTCAGCTCTTTTCATTCATCTCACCATAATGTCTCTGGGATGTTTTAAGGAGTTTGATTGTAGAAATACTCGATGTGACAGAAAGCATGAGGCAGCGTCTGACTCTGGACACTTAAGAGAAATAGTCAGATTAATGTAATGATAACTTAATATCATTGTTAGTATTATTAAGCAGTCGGGGGCATGCATTTCCTTCCTGACAAACTGCTCCTTCTTTATCAGCGTTTGGGACTTTCCTAAGTTCTACTTTCTGTGCTCAAATGAAACTACAGATTTGGTGTTACGGATCAGGGAAAAGGTTGGGTGCTGACTAATGTCTGGTACAGATCTGAGCGACACTTTTATCCCACCATGAATCTTTCATCTGCTGGCCTTCTAAAAACTCAGAAGATTATACTTTTGTCAGTCAAAAACTATGAAATTTAGGGCTGCACAATACACTATTAATGTATCGTCATGGCGATATCAGCATGTGCAATGCGCATATAGCAAAGAACAGAAAAAACCACAATGCATGTCAGCTCAAATGTTGGCTACACATAATGCATTTTGTCAAACAGAAGCATGATGTTGTTGACAAGTCAAACAGAGCTCTTTACTCATTTGGCCAATCAAGTGGGATCTTATTGGTTAGATGCCTGTCCCCTAGGCAGACAGCACTTAATTTGAATGGCTAGCAAACACCTGGGTTAGCTTAGTTTCTTTCTGCATATATTTTCCCAGGACCCACTGATTGCCTTTTCTTTTTCGTTTTCTCTTTCCTCAATCTTTTGATCCCAATTTTAACTTTTCACATTTTTATGCTATTCTTTAGTCATTTTTTAATTTCTTTGTTTTTGATTTTTTGTTCTTACGTTAAGTATTTATTTATTGCAAGTCACATCGTCATCTCAACATTAATCACTGTTATCGTGCATCGCAGGTTTTCCAAATATTGTGCAGCCCTAATAAAAATCTGTTTTGGGGGGATTTCCTGCACCCTCTGACCTACTCAAACTGCTCGTCATAACTGAGGAAACGGGTACTCTGTTGCTGAAATGGACGAGGGAATTGATGAAACTAACAGACTGTGTGTCAGAGTCAAGACCTGAGATGTCTTGAGTATCCATAACTAGGGCCCTGAAGCTCTTTCCTGTCAGAACAGATGCTTTATTCATCTCCGTCTCCTCTTTATGTTTATGTTTGTGCTCAAGTTATGTCGGTATTCTCAACAATAGGGACTGGCCCAGTTTCATAGCTATTTTTTGAAGTCTGGATCAGATAACTGAACGGGGAACAAGCTATGATGATCCCATGAGCAGGGTCACCTCAGGAGAAGAGATATTGTTATCTCTCAGTGCACGTCTGAAATCAAAGACTTTATTCTAAAACTTGTAAGTTACTTGCAACTTTAAAAAAATTGTTGTTAGACCGAGTGTTTAAACTTTAAAGTAAGAATAAATAACTTTTCTTCCAGTATTATTTATGTGTTTTTGCATTTCTGTGAGAAACATCCAGGGAAGTATTGAGTCACTGCTAAAGTCACAGAGGTCAGTCCTCATCCTCACATGGTGGAATTATTCCCAGATACTAGAACACTCTTGAGAGAGACGCAGACCTGACCCAGCCCCTTCTCGTCTTTGTGAGCATAAAAGGCAAGGAAGAGGCCTTCCGTCTTAGAGAAAGAATGGCTTCCTCCATCCCATATCCGCTGGCGGAGTGCTCCACATTCACGGAGGAGCTGCTGGCGAACTGGAGGGCACAGGAACTCAAATGGCTTTCATTCGCAAAGATAATACATATCCAGATGTTTTAAATGGTGCAGCACACTTCCATCAATGCTCCTCAATATACAGTCATACTCGTTGTACTTTGAAGTTTTCCTTATATAAAAAATAATCAACTTCCATTTTATATTACTGCAGAAGATTTTCTGTCTAAAATGCAAATAAATAAATAAATAAATAAAAACACTATCTAGCCTTGCATTAAAGGCAGAAAACTCATTTTTCTCACAATAAGTTAAACTTAACCTGTCAAATTAAATGTTATTCTTGAAGAATTCTGTTTTTTGCATAAATATTCCTTTCCTCCACAGAGACCTAGATTTATGTGTGATGCCAAAGCAGTGGTGTGAGTGTTTGAACCATGCAAAGGGCTTAAAAGTCACAACTGAGACTAAAAGATTAGCTGCCTAAATTTGTTAACAAGGTAACATTTCCTCCACATGCTTGTCCTTACAAGCACCGTCAAACCCCAGAGAAGAGCTGAGAGTTATCAAGATGATCTTTAACTTAGAGACATTGATGGAGTATCTAAATCCCCTTTAATGGTCTAGGCTGGGGGTCAAAGGTCAAGAAGATGATCTTGTGAGGGTCATGTGACTGGTCAAAACGGGATGCCAATGAATGATCTTCCTCTGGCTCTTGGAGAGTACAGACACTTTTTTCTCTCCTCTCCCTCCCTCCTCATCCCATGGCTCTTTGTCCTGTCTTTGTGTGCACAGCACTTTCTGCATTTTTTCTGGAAACTGGAAATTATTAAAAATGGATCTGGTCAGCTGGTCTCTCAACGCGATTGACAAAATTTTTTCAACGATGAGAATGGGAGAAGGGGCTCCCGGATGTCCCTCTGGGACAGAGCCAGCTGGGTATATCATGGACTCCTGGAAACAGTGGAACCTGATATGCCTCTCTCAACTGTCTGTTGAGGACTCTGAAGATGTCTGGATATTCGTCGTTTTGGTGTCGAGATTCCTGCTGTTTGGCCTGAGCGGTCACCTGGCTTACCGGAAAATTAACGAGCTTTCGAGGAATATTGGCTCAATCCCGGAGCTCAGGGATGGAATGCATCATGCTGTGAACGCACAAACTCGTATAATTGTTGAGATGAGTCGTAAGCTTGGAACTTTGGCTTAGATTCAGGCTCTGGCATAGAAGGTGGATTCCATCAAGGAGGGAGTTGACAGATCAGCATGGATTGGGATAGATTAATTATGCCAATATTGGATCTAGAGGGGTTGAAGACCAACAGAACACCAAGGCAGAGAGGAAATTATCTCTGTCTTTCCCTAAAACAATTCTTATCTGATCTGGTGCCCTTGGAGCCTGTGAGGCTGAAGTGAAAACTCCCCCCTCAGAAGAAATGTGGAATGCTGCCGTCGCTATGGAAACTCCTTCTCCCTATCCCAGCCTGGGCGGGACTGTGACCGGTGAAGGCCGTGGAACCATATCTAGGAGTCACTGTGCCCTCTAACCCATTATCTCCCTCCCCTGTCCGAACGGAGGTGATGAGCGCTGCTCCATGCGGCTGCACGCACTGAAGTGAGGAGAGTCCCAACCCTACCTCCCCATCTAGTGGACACTTATGTTGTGCAATGTCTGAAGTCTGTGTGCATATCTGTCTGAGGTGGGTTTTTTTTTTTGCATAACAGAGCTACCCTCTCTGTTGAGGGTAACTCTGAAGTGCCTTTTTTTTCCCTCCCCCCGACTCTGTCCTCATAGAAACCCTCTTGATCTATTAGGGTAGCGCGACTCGGGTTGCGAATGACCACAGTCACCAATTCTTGTCATGTGTATGTATGTCTGATCTCAGAATTGTGTGTACTGAAACTCTAATTTCCCTCTGGGATTAATAAAGTATTTTTGAATTGAATTGAATTAAGGAAGGTCAGTGACCTTTGTAATCTGAGGCAGGAATAATAGGAAGCTTTAGGAGTTCAAAATGCAGCTTTGTTAAAGATGACCTGCTCCTAGTTTAATATAGGAATAGGAAATGGTTTATTGATTAAGTGGACATATTTAGCTCTAGTCTCTCCCTGTTATTTAAAAAAAAGGATGTTATGGTTAGGGCTAGGTTGACTTTGGAGGCTGCATTGTTAAACGCTGCTGAGAATGAGGTGGTTGAAGAAATGATCCATGGACACGAGAGAACCTCGAGGAACTAGTTTCTGAAGCTAAATGATCTCTTTATTAATTTCCTTTCTGCTTTAAACAGATATTTAAAGAGCAAGTTCTCTTAGAAACCAGTTGTAACTTGTTTTTTAAATTATCCCTCATTCTGATTTTCACATGCAGGCTGAACATGAAAATAGTCTTCTACCCCAATTTCCTGCATTCGCCTCTGAAAGAAAGCAGATGGGGAAATGCTCAGATTAGAAAAGACACACAGATCTACGTCACACTAAAAAGTATATCATCAGTGGACTCACCCATATTGTTGTACGACGGGAAAGGCTGTTGTTGTCGTCCAGGAGCACACATCTTGGTTAGTAGAAGCTAATTGCTAGCATTAGCAACTCCACCACATGGCAGAACTCTTTCAGGCTTGCTTCAGGCAGCAAACCGAGTACAGTCATGTCGCTGTTACCCAATCAGAGGCGAGATGTTGGAATATCAGGAAGTAAGACTCTACATTTTGCTCCCCATTCCTTTGGCTAACATCTACTTCCTGAAACAAAAGAGCTAGAGCTTTTCTTCCCAGAGATCAACCCACAAGGCATTTGTTTCTACGAGAGACATTATAGCCTGGAGATCTAGACAGACAGTAGCAAAAGCGAAAGGATCTGGCTCTGCAGGTTGGTCTAGCCCCTCTCCATTAGAGCCTCGGCAGACCCGAACAATCTTGTGTCTTGCCATTCGCATCACTCCATCGGTTTAGTGGGTGGGATGTTACTGCAGCTGAACAAAACAACAAAGATGGAGGTGACTCATTTAAAACGGTTTTGGCATCAACTTTGGACTATTTAGACCTGGGATTTTCTTTAAGTCAAGAGTAGATAGAGGTACTTAACTGCTTCATTGAGAAAAAGGAGGTAGTCGCATCTTCTTCGACGGTGTATGGTGGACTGCCCTGTTGACTGACATCTTTAGCCGTGAGCATGTCACGTATCCAATAGCAAGCAGAGACAGTTTGAAAGACAACTGTAGATCCTGGCCCACGTCTGAGAACCGTCTATAGGTCATGATCAGACTATACATTCTTCCCAGGCTATGAGACCACTGCAAATGTATTGAAAAAACAAGTGAACTTTGTCATTAACCCTCTGGAGGCAGGTGTTGCAGATTTGCAACGTTAGAACCTACCTACCTGATCACTCCACATGCATATT